>NW_010248444.1:24736-25400 GCF_000690775.1 Eurypyga helias
CGGAGAGCAAAACCAAAAAAGGTGAAGCAAAACCCCTCACCTGGTTTCCAGCAACTGTGCATTGCAGCGGTTTGAGACAGGAGCAGCTGCTGCAGAGAAGATGCTTTGCATGTGATACCTCGAGATGCCAGCAGTCAGCGGCCTTTCCCAGAGTCTCCCTGGGCAAGCTGGGGACTTGCTGGCGCTCCGTGGGACGAGCCGTGGTGGCGGGCAGGGAGAAAGCAGCTTTCCCTCAGCGTTACCCAGCCCCATCTTGTGGCAAGGATCGGAAACACCTCCGAGAGCAGCAGCGAGGTTCACCCCTGCCAGGTCTGCCTGCTGCGTCGGCATGGATCAGGGTGCTTTCCCAGCTGTCTCCTCCTGCCCCGTGTGTCTGGTTGAGGCATCCCCTCTGCTCCAGCATCCTCCATCCCAGCCGCAGGAGGGGATCCGGACAGGGATGGGATCACTCAAAGGTGCCGGTAATGGAAGGTGTCATGCTGCCGTCGGCTAGCAGTGGCTAGCAAAGAGCCCAAATCAAAGGCCCAAGGCAGAGGGTAGGAAGTGTTTTAGTTGGGGGACTGGAAAATGTCCCAGATCACCATCTCCCATACAGCTGGAGAAGGAGGTAGATCCTGATCTCCACCTCTTTGGCTCGGCAAATCCGGAATGGTGTGGACGGCCA
>NW_010248445.1:0-38420 GCF_000690775.1 Eurypyga helias
GGCCCGCGCGCCCTTGGGGGTGAGTGGTCCAGCCGCCGCTCTGCGCTTGTGTTAGGGTCCCCCCGCTTGCGTGGATAGTCCCCCCGCGCCGAAAGCCAGCTCCTCGCCTCAAGGTCAGCCTCCGCGGAGGTAGAGCTGGAGCCGGGAGGTGCGGTCGCCCTTGGGCGCTGTCGCCACACAGCGTGCAAGTAGCGTTGTTGCCGGCGGGGTGCTCGGGAGGCGTCCCGGCCTGTGGTAACAGAGTAGTGGCCTAGGCCGCTGTGCCTGCAGCCCTCGGCTCCTTTCCGGGTGGTGTGCTCGTAAGCTTTTCCAGCTGAAACGGGAAAACGTGCAGACAATCCTGTCCCCTTTACACAAGATTATTCCTGACTAGGAAGCTTTATTGTTATAGATATACAAGCTGTATATGGAATTCGTGTTCAAATTACTCTTTAAAAAACTATTTCTATACTGTTTAAATGCAGTGGGGCAAGCACTTTGGCTGGGGGAAGGTTTTTCTTGATCTTTAAGCATGTGTATCATCTTGATACTTTTAGTATAGAATCATTAGGTTACATAAATCTTCAAACCCAGGATCTGTAGCTTATGGATAGAAAGTGTGCTGGAGAATTAGTAGACTGGTGGGCCATAGATACGGTTTTGTAAACCAACAGAATGTTTTAAAGTTTCCATTGAATAGGTGACCTTGAAATTGCAGTACTGACCTCTGTGCATGTTCTTGGTCTAGTGCTGAAAATGGGAGATATTGAGAAAGGCAAGAAGATCTTTGTCCAGAAATGTTCCCAGTGCCATACAGTTGAAAAGGGAGGCAAGCACAAGACTGGACCCAACCTGAATGGCCTTTTTGGACGCAAGACTGGACAAGCTGAGGGCTTCTCTTACACGGATGCTAATAAGAATAAAGGTAAACTTAAAGGCTCTCTTCTGAGCTACTAGGGGTGAAAATACTCAGTTCTCTGTGACAGTTCTGGAAGTACTGAAATCTGCCAAAAAGTAAAATAATACGGAGGACAAGAATATAAATGTGTTTGTTCTTTTTGAAGTCACTATCTTTTTTCCTTCTCTCTAGGTATCACCTGGGGTGAGGATACTCTGATGGAGTATTTGGAAAATCCAAAGAAGTATATCCCAGGAACAAAGATGATTTTTGCGGGTATTAAGAAGAAGTCTGAGAGAGCAGACTTAATAGCATACCTCAAAGATGCCACTTCAAAGTAAAAGTTATCTGCTGCCTTATTTATTTCACAAAGGAGATGGCAATGGAAATGTCTGTGAGATTGGTTTTTAAACTTTCTATTTTTACATGTACCGTGTCTAACCTTAAAATCTATCTCACCCATCAGATAACATTGCTTACGGTAGGTCACTGGAGTACACACTTGTTTGGCAGCCATTAATTTAATGGAAACTGTAATTGGGTTGATTTAAATGACTATAATGTTCAGTCATTCTTGATCATAAAATTAAAAAAAGTCAAAAAACCAAAAAACATTTCCTGCCTCTTCATTGTTAAAAAAAAAAAAATCAAATGAGTAAATGTCAACAGCACAATAGCTTTGACAGCCCAACTCTTCCAGCATAAAAAGCAGGGTGATTTTTGGCATCTTACGTTACATCAAAGATTTTTAAATACCAAAACAACAAAGGCTAAAAAAAAAAAAATCCCCAAACTCAAGATCATATTTTTCTAAATTTAATCAGTGCTAGGTGTTGCGGTATACATTAATCTGTGTAAAGCTTGCAATAACAGTGCATTTCATCTGACTTAAATACTTATTTGTGAAATGACAGTTGTGCCCAGACACTTTTCTTTTATCTAGGAGAAGCATGTTGCCTAATTTATCCAGACCTTGACAGCTGCATGCACTGGTAGAGTATAACTCCCCTTCAGAAACATCTTCAGTTTTTTAAATGTTACTGAAACACTTGGTTCAGTAAATCTTCCAAAAACAGCCATTCTTGGTGTAATGAACAGAACAGGAAAACATCCTCTTCTGGAAATACAAGTGCTAAAGACCAAGCTGAGGGTTATTAAATCTTCTTAATTCAGCAGAAGCATTTGCCTAAAATCTACTGTTACAGGCAACTTCAGATGGAGGGGTACAGGAACAAATGCGTTGGTAGACTATAAGGAAACAGTCTTCCTCTGTGCCTGGCTGCAGCCAATGTCATGAACGCTGAAGGTTCTGTTTCGCACAGTGTAAAGCGGTATTTTTAATGTTTTAACTGCATTTTTTTTCATACTGAGTTGTTCAGATGAATGTATTTACTGTGTACCAACAGTAAGGCATAACTCGGCAATTAATGCTGTGAATTAAAAAATATTAAAAGTCTTGTTTGCTGTATGTGTCTGATATCAAGTGAAACCCAGTGGGAAAGTAGAGAGAAGTTGGGTGTCCAGCTTTACATTGCTAGGAAACAAGGCAAGCAAAAGCTTAGTGTGAAAAACAGCTGCTGATGGAGTTGTGTGAAGTACTTTCAAGTGTGGCGAAGTTAGAAAGTATTTTGCACTAGAACTGGCAAAGCTAATCTCTTCCACCAGTGTTCTCTGTAACAGCACTTTTGCTGTGTTTCCCAAGTGGGATGGGAGAAAGCTCACATGAAAGCTGTAGCTGTGCTGTAGGGTTGGCTGAGCCTGAGTTATGTTGACTTGAATAATGATGGAGTTGCAAAGGCCTGTTAGTGAAAGTAATGAGGGAAAAGAATTAAGATTACTAACAAGTCGCCTCAGTGGTTGCTACTGTATGTTTTGAGACCTGTTTCGAACTAAATGTGCCAGCAGTGTTTCCTTCAGTGGAAGGGCAGGCAGTGTTGACCAACAGCACCTTCTTTACTAGAAGCTTGTTAAGAGATACCTTGAAGTTATAGTAGTTAATGACTGTTCTGGTTTTTAGAAGTGATATTCATCATAGCACCTTTTATATCTATGCCGTACTTAGCTTTTGCTGTGCCAAGGTCCTGGTAAGAGTAGTCACAGAGAATGTCACCTTCCCCAGCTCCGTGGCAGTCTTCTGAAGTGGTTGTGGTGGATTGCAGGGAGAGAGTTGTGACACTCATGGTTCTGTCAGCACCCTTATGAGATGGACAAACCTTTGTGATCACCAAGCTGCTGCTCTTCCTTAGTTGAGCTGGAGCAGAAACGGACTGCAGAGAAGACGATTTTGCAGTAAGATGGCTTTCTGCACAGGCAACAACTTAGAGAAAGTAAGTTACCCATCATCAGAAAAACTCCTTCAGGAGTAAGTGGAGTGATTCTTTGTTCAGAGGAAGTAGGGGTCACAATTTAATGTGACTTGTTCTGTCTGTACCTCAGAGACCTTGGTACAATGACGAGTGCAGCTTATACATACCACCGAAGGTGGAGGAAATTCTAGACTGGGGATGGATCTGTGATTACGTTTTTGGGGAAAGATCTTTCTGACCTTTAAAATTCCGCCTTTCTATGTATATGGCCCCAGAGAGCAAGAGCCTGTAAGATTTGTAGTCAGCAGCCATTTGCCATTGGACAAACAGTACTACAGTATTTCTAGGAATGGGTCAGCAAAGTAAGAGTATTGAAACGGAAGATGAGGTTATTGCTTGTTAAGTATTAATGCCAGTGCCTGCATGGGTGTTTTGGAGGGGGGAGGGAGTCATTGTGGAATCAAGCTTCGCTTCTTTGGTTTCTTGTTTTATAGAGTAGGAGAAGTGGAGTTTGCCTCTGTTTTATGAAGTAGCAAGTTCAGTCTGTCTTCCTGATAGTGATACCAAGCGTAGAGGTTTGGTGTTTTAGTACTTCCTTCCAGTTCCATATTAGGGAATCGGGGCACCGTTGCCAAACACTGCACCATCCCATGAAAATGGTTCTTGGCTATGAGTTTACAGATTTGATGGGGCATGCCTTTGAAACCGATCCTGTAATACTTGTACATTTAGTTACGCAAATACATGTAGATTGTCAGTGTCAGTAACGACTGGAAAAAGGTAAAGTTCAAAAGAATAATTTTTCACGGTATGCCTTCAAAACCAAAATGAAACAGGTAGGATACATAGTTTCTATAATTTTAAAAGTATCCCAGTGATATTAGTGAAACAGCTCTTTTTTATTTAGTCTTAATTCAAGTGTAATCACTCTGCAAACAGCTAAATTTAGAGGAGATCCATTTTCAGCCATCCCTGCAGTAGTAAATAATTGCTTTAATTAAAGATCTGTTCATTTTAATAGATCTAGTCCTGTGTGGGATTATATAAAATACTTCCACTTTTTTGGTATAAAATCCAAAAGAAATGTGTTCCATTTCTGTTCTCTCCAGCAAGAAGTACAATTAAACCTCTAACAGTTCAGAACGATGAGATATTCTAGTCTCACTTATGTCAAAAGCCATTAAAGTGCACACATTTGCCTGTGTAATAATTCCTGTCATTTGCCTTTATCTAAAACGCCTCCTAAAAACTACTCCAGGGCCAAAGCTGGCAGAGATCTCTGTCACTGCATATAGGAGGAGTTGAACCGTTTCAACTGATGCCCTGAAAACCAGGTTATTCTGGGCAGTGAGCAGCCCGGAGCTAGCAGTAGGAAATGTTATCCCTGGGGAAGGGTGTGAAATCCAGTCCCTTTCCAGCGCTGTAGCGGTGTAGTCAGGACACCAGGTAGTTAGCGCCATCTGCTCATGACTCAGAGCCTGCATGTACGTAATTGCACGGGTTTTTTTCCAGGATCGTTCTTTTGATCTGGGGCACAGAAAACATGACGGTCACCTTTTGAATAAATAGTTTCTGGTTAAAGGTCTCAACAGGAGGTAAGAGATGTGGATGATGTGTTTGCTTCTGTGACAGGATACAGTGTCACATACCCAAATTTCCAGAAGACTCTGTTAACCCCCAAACTGAATGCTGGGAAGAAGATGCAGTAGGGAATCATAGAATGGTTTGGGTTGGAAGGGACCTTACAGACCATCTAGTTCCACCCCCCCTGCCATGGGCAGGGACACCTTCCACTAGACCAGGTTGCTCAAAGCCTCATCCAGCCTGGCCTTGAACACTTCCAGGGATGGGGCATCCACGGCTTCTCTGGGCAACCTGTTCCAGTGCCTCACCGCCCCCGCTGTGAAGAACTTTTCCTGATAACCGATCTAAATCTCCCCACTTTTCATTTAAACCCATTAGCCCTTGTCCTGTCACTACAGGCCCTTGTAAAAAGTCCCCCTTCACCTCCATCGGAGATGTCATGCAAAAGGAGAACCAGAAATAAAATGAGCAAGGGAGTAGCTAACTATAGCATGGTGTTCAAAATGCCTATCTTGGTGCAGGGAAGGAGGGTTGTTCTTTACAGGTTGTTTATGCATTTAGTTTTGAAGTCTTGGATAAAAATAAAGCTGGCAGTAGAGATCAGAAGTCATTACTCTGCTAGTTTTACATCTCATTAGTGCTGTTCACAGCAGCTTGCTCAGGCAATGCAGGCTCCTGCCGTGTTCCTTTCAGAATCGCCCACTCTGCAGATGCATCTTCCCCTTTCTCATTCTCCATGTGTTAAAACATATTTTTGTATGTAAGACTGGGCTGTCCCTGGTCTTTTGGTCATTGAGTGGTGTTCTCATCCTTGCAGTAATCTGCAGAAATGCAGATTAGCATCCTGGTCTAGTGGGGGGTGTCCCTGCCCATAGCAGGGGGTTTGGAACTAGATGGTCTTTAACTATTCTATGATTCTATAAAATTCACTGCTGATGTCTCTATTCAGTTATGACTGCCTGATGACATTTTTTTTTAAAGATGCGTGATGGTTCTTAAACTATGTGACATTGCCTTTTATTGATCTTTTTTAATTCTAAAATTTTAATAGAGCTAACTAAAGGAGGCAGAGTTTTATGTGGCTTTTACCTGTGCTATGCCTTGGGGGTGTGGGATTTTTTTTAACTGTCATGCAGCATGATGATGTGAGCATTCCCTGATACGTAGCACTTCCAGACAAGTAGGAAAAATGCACCACGTACACCGATTAGAAAATGTCGTTGGTGTCACCTGCGTGTCACTGGTAGCCTCAAGAATGTGGTGCTCTTACCCAGGTTTCGTTGTAGCGATGTGCCTACACTGACTGTAACCAGCCTTCCCCTGAAAGCATTTCTCACATTTCTCCTTCCACTGCTGATTCATTGATTTCCATTCCACTTTGTTCTCCAGACAATCTTCTGCGTATCTTACCATGTTTCCTACAGGACTTTAATTTTATTTTCAATTATTCTGTCAATTTACCTGCTATTGATAGTAAATCTGGAGTTCTTTCTGTGCTATTTTTAAAGAAAAGGTACCACATTTTCAATTCCACAAAATCTTGCCATAGTGAATGATTTTAATTTTAATTCTCATGTACAAATTATCACTGGTTAGCTTACCCATCTGGTCTTTCTCTTCTTCATTTTACATGTTAATGTTACAATTTATACTGCTTTTGTACTGGCTGAACTGCAGGCAGCTTCTTGTACATTACTATTCAAATGTACTCTTGAATTTACACATCTCTTAACTCTAGTGGACTTTTTAAAAGTTTCCAGGTAATGACTTTACCTTCTTCATTCTTTATTTTGGTTTTTCTAAATTCACTGAAAAGGGCTTGCTTTTTAACTCTCACACAACGACATGATATTTAATTATGTTGTATATAGCACTGTTTCGGACCCAGCTCTTCTTACATATTGAACAAGGATTGTGTCCCACACATGGACATCTGATAAACGGTCTTTTCTCGTGAGCCTCGGCAACTTGCTTCCAAAAAGCAATCACGGTAAGTGCTGAGAAACTTTCGTCACTGGCACGATTTGATCACTTTACTCCTTCTACCAAGTGAACAGGAGGGGGAGCCAGTGTACTAAAAAGCTGCAGGAGGAATAAGCACGGGAAGGTGATGCTGACCAAAGCTGGGGCAGTTTGAAAGAGGAAGTTCATTTGTACATAGAGGAGTCATACCGCAAGTGCCAAGCGAAAAGCGCTGGAGGTGCTTCCTACAGCTGAATGCAGGGATAGGGCTGCAATAGGTTTCGGTCTTCTGGAGTTTTAAACCAATTCATGTTTCATATGTCATCAGGCTTGCTCCAGTTTGAAATGGCCTCTGCTGAATTTCAACCTATTCGAATGGGGAAAGATTCAGTGAGAAAGCCTAATGTTTCTTTCTGATTACTCAGAGAATTTTAATCCAGAGTGACGATCTCTAATACATCCTCTGGTTTTGTTCCTGCTACGCAGTTGCAGTATTGTGCTTGAAATGGATACACTAGCAGGCAGGAACATGATGACCTAAGTTAGTAAAAATGCACTTCAATTCTGGTTTTAAGACTGGTCATGGCTGCTGTTTGATGATAGACTCAAATTACTCTGAAAACCATGGTAAGTTTTATAACTAAATACTAGCATTGTTACTGTTTTAGGTTGTAGGAAAACTAATGTTTGTAACATTGAGTCAGAATTTTACTTAGCTGGGATAATAATCTTGTGGATATGAATTTCATTTTAACCATCAGTATGGTTTTTCTGGCACATGCCTGAATATGAAGCCTTTGCAACTCTTCAAAAGGAAGATGTTGCCTTTCTTCCTCTCGATCCATGGTCTGTGTAAGTTAAGCTTGTTTTTCAGTGCCTAACTCTACCAGGAGCAGTGTGATCAGACATTTCACATGCAGTTCATGCGTGTGTTTACTGTCATCTTTTTGAGAATAGAGAGTGACATCTCTCTCTGTACCAGCATGCAATGGCACATCAGAAAAAATTCCCCACAGGAAGAAGCAATCCAAAGGCAGAAAAGGGAGAGCTTTGCAGTTGAAAGATACTTCCACATTAGAAAATCTATCAGGAACATAGAGTATTCTACAAATGAACAGGGTCACAGGATAGAAATCAAGATGACACAAATGAAGCAAAGAGGGGAAACCAAGTAGAAAAGAAAAAAGGGTTAGTACGGGGTGAAATATTACGTATTCTCATTACGTGTTCAGCAATTTCAAAGCCTGTGCCTGTGCTTTAACCAGGAATTGCAGTATGAAAGGAAAAGCAGTGGAAACCCAGAAGCAATAAAACCCAAACCTGCCTACCTTCAGCTGAAGGTTTGGCAACTCTGTGTGTGCTCAGTGAATATCCCTTTGGATGGATGCCTTTAATTGCACTTCAGTTCTGTGAAGCCGTCCAGTTGAGGCTAACTGGCTCCAGCAGTCTGTACTTCGCTTCCACTGGTTTTAGTGATAAATATTCCACATTAGCAAATCAGCCAGCTGAGAAATGGTGTGATGTTTACTCAGTGCACGTATCAAATGATGTTTTGCAGGGCTGTAAGCTCTCATCCTTCTGTAACACTAGAGCCCAATGTCCCCACGTACACAACATGCTTGAGTTACGCTCTAGCTGATGGCATAGCTTTAAATTGTGCTCCAGCTTCAGATCTTACCTGAAAAGTACAGGTCAGTAATCTTCAGTAGCTACGCTGACTGTTATATGGATAAAAAGGCAACAAGAAGGGCTCTAGCACAGAGAAGAGTAGTCATACAGTTGAGTCAGCGGGAGAAACAGCCTTTGTGCCTTAGCCAGAATATATAGAAAGCATTATGGGGAGCATGGCCTAAATTACATTTACATTGCAGATTATTTTTTTTTAATTTAAGGATGCTAGTTCCCTGTGCTACTCTGTGCCAATCCAGAACTCAGTTGAAAGTCAAGTCATCAAGAAAGTTATCAACAAGTGAAGATAAAAGGACCCAAAGCCCAGTGAATCCACATCTGCTGCAAAGCCATCTGTCTGGCTCTTCAATGCCAGTTTTCTGTTTCTAGATAGTGCAGCCTGATGCTCTGACTGATCAGGTTAGACGAATTCTATGTTTTTCTCTCAGAAAATGGTTTTCAACAACCTTTTCTTCATTATTTCAAGATTTGAGAAAACTATTCCTTTGGTAAAGTAGTTGGGTTTTTTTTTCTCATATCAACCAAATCAGCGCTGTCTATAGCACTGATGCTTCCGCCAGCAAAGCAAGAGAGGGAAAACTCACACCAAAGGCTTCTCCCACTGCCTGCAGTGAGCTGGAATAGTCCTCTCCAAGGGTTTCACACCACGGCCCGGAGACACCATCATGAGTTGTACACCCACAGAAGTGTGGTGCCTGGCAGGTGGGGTGTTTTTTGCTACGGCTTTGGGAAGCCTTTCCCGGTCCCCTTTTTGTGATCTCATCACATCAAGTCTATGCCCACTCCTAGTGTGGTTAAAAGAGGGGGTGTAGGAAAGGACAGGAACTGTTACCAGTCCATGCACTGTGATATAGGGGTTCAGTCTGGGAGAGTTTCCAGTTTGGGCTGGTATGCTGGCAGATGTTTTGCCACCCAGTAAGTATTTCTTATTACTATATCTGCAGAAGTTCACTTTATTGGTGCACATCATATGCTCACTTTCTCTCCATTTGCAGACCTAATGTTGAGAGCTTGTAACTTCTCTGAAAATAGTAGTAAATATCAAGTGTACGTTTTATGATAGCACTCAACATCAAGAGGTTTCAGAGGCAGTTTTCTTAATTTTTAGTAGTACAGGTGCATAAGTCTAAACAAAAGCTTTATATTAGCACAATGAGGATCTCTAACTTGGGAGTTTCACATTAGAACAAGAAAACATTAATGTAATTCTGAAATGTTTGATCCTCTGGTGACCCATCCTGCTTTTGTTTGCTGTCTTTAGCTATTACAGGTACATGTCTCTGGAGGAACAAATACATGGCTGTAGTGATTGCTACAACATTCCGCTGGCAGATGCTGGTTTTAAGCTATTTCTAAGGGACTTCCTGCACAAACACAATAGCTTGTTTGGTTTTCTTTTATTTTTGTTTAACTGAGGCCCTTGTCTTTCCCTCACACACATGGAGGGTGGAAGGAGAGGGGCTAGTGAACTCTGACCACTGTATAGACCTATTTTCCTTAGCTGTGGATGTACTTCCTTTGGTGGGACTTTCTCCTGTGACTTGTTCATTCCTATGGTTTCTTTCCAACCACAGAGAAGGGGACCCTCTCCTTTTTGTGAAGCTACCTTTTAAAGGAAGGCCTGCTATCTTGTTGCCTAAGCCCATCTTTTCCAGTAAATGTGTTTTTCAGTAGGTGGAACCATTCTGAGTTTGTATACTCTTGTACCTGCCTCTGAAACTGGTTCTTTGCAAGTTTTAAGTGGTGCAGGGGTTTTATTTGATGAGTAGAAGGAATTTTCGCTGCGCTCAGGAGTCGTAGCCACTTACAATTGTAAAATTAAATGCTTCAAACCTTCTAACAGTGGGCAAATGTGCACTTGCTCAAAGTTTGCAAGTAGGTGGAATTTCTGTGTCTTGCCAAGCTTTGCAGCAATTACATAGTGCTACAAGCAATTTGTAAGTATTGAATAGACTTTGGCTGGTTCAGAAATGCTAGGGTTTTTCTCTTATGCTTTAATCGATGTACGAAGCTGTACAAACCTGCCAATATATGTTTAATCACAGGAAACGCAAGTGCCAGAAAGTCCATGAAATGTGTACAACGCATGCCAGAGCTATGAACTTAACTGTTTATTTCTTGTCAGTCTCAGGAAATCCAAAAAGGTCTTAAAAACATTACAGGTGTCAGCTAGAAACGAATGTGACCATATGTCTTACATATGTCTGCCTAAAGTTTGGCTCCTACACTGGAACTTCATTGGAGAGGATTTACTCCTCATAGTGGCCTTGGTTTTAGTTTTGTGTCACCATGATCAAATGAGAAACCTCTTCTGGGCATTGTATCAGCTGGGAAAGTTGGGTGTAGACCACTGTATTAAAACATCTCAATAGGGATTTGCAAGGCTGGTATGTATATATATACACATATATATATCAGGTCTGAAGGTTTAGGCATTTGTTTTTCAGCTTTGATTGCTTCTTGCTGGTATGTTCTTTACTAGATTATTTCTCTTCAGCTTCAGAGCTGGCCTCAGAAAAGCTCCGAGGCAAATAATTGTATTCCTTGTTTGAATTCCATGTTACAGAAGATGTAGAAGAGGCAGTCTAGTAATTAAAAAGAAGTTAATGTTTTGCTGCTGTTGCCTTGAATTGCTTACAGCAAGAAAAGCTGATTTAATGGCTGAAGCAACAACTTTGGTTAAAAAGACATCCTATACCTGGAATCCCAGATTTATGTCCTAGAGGGATCAACCCTCCATCCTTCATTTATCTAGTATCAAACAGTCTATTTGGAAAGAGCTTGTCTATAGAGAAGTGATGATGAACCTTGCCCCCGCTTCCCCAGCTCCTTCTGAAAAAGTTGTGGTTCCTCCATTCTCTCTGACCGAAGTCTTATCTTGGTATTGCTCTGCTGTTTGCTCATTGATTACTATCTCAAATATATATACATATGAAATATATTCTCTTGCTGCTTCACAGTTTATGTACAGGTAATGAGAGATTAAAAGTCTGACCATATAAGTTACTGCAGTAATAATTGCAGACTGAATGCACAGAGTGGTTTTGTTTGTTTGTTTTTGGTTTGTTTGTTTGTTTTTTAAATAATGGTCCCTAGCAATTCTGAACTGAAAAATAGGGTGTTAGATGAAGATATCTAGCCCAGGACAATGTTTTCAGCAATCCTGGTTTTGCAGCTCCTTTCCTACTGTTCATATGCATTTTCTTGATCTGTGTCTGAAGCTCAGGAGGAAAATAATCAGCTTTTGTGGGATTTAGACATTACAGTGCTTCTCTATTTCTAAGCACTCAAGTAATAAAGGCTTTGGTAATCATCTCCAGCATACAGTATTACTATCTTTCCAAAGCTGTTGTTGCTGTTAAGTTTAATGGCTACTCTACAACTTAGAAGCAGCTATGAAAATCAAAAAGGATGGCACCACAAGTATAAACTGAAATCCAGAAAGCTGTGGTTCTTGCTCCAAGAAAATTATTGAGTGCATTAGCAGAACATGACTTCATTAACAGCATTAGAAGTTATCATTTACAGGAAAGCAAGCTCTGCTTTGGCACATATTTCAGTGAATGACAATAACTTTTTGAATATTTCAACTAACATGCATTGACAGCTAGTTTAGGACAGTAGGTCTAAAAGCATTTAAGATTACAGCAGTGTTCTTTAGAATAAAATGAAGAATTGTTTTTGCACTCGTTTTTTTCATTTTAAAAAGACATTTTGCAGAATGTTTTGTGTATACTAATGTTGATATATCATTAAAACCACAGGAATGTCTCCTAGCTAATTATGTTGCCGGGTATCTTTCTAAAAATACAGTCTTTTATACTTTTCTTTTTTCTTCATAGTAGAAAAAGAAACATATTCTAAATTTTGCTCATTCTTGGCTTTTATAGTTTTGCTTTGTTTGACTCAGTTTTGGGTCTGGGGGTTTGGATTGTTTCCTTCTGCTTCTCCTCTGTCCTCATCTCTATACACAAAACCTACCTAACTCTCATCAGTCCTTTCTGCAGCCCTGGCTGGATTTGTTGTTGATCTCTTATTTCTGTCTAGCCAGCAGTGAGTCTCTCCTAGGCTACTGCCACACTGAGATTTCTGCAAGACACCTCTCTGAATAAGAACATACCCCTCTGCAGCTCAAAGACTCTATTGTTTCCTGAGCCAGCAAACACTATTGGTAATATTTCTTAGCTGTTTTGACAATCTGATTTTTTTTCTCTTCAGTCTCACAATCGTTACATGAATAGATGCTATAATTCTGATTTAGGACAGCATCATTCAATGTTTCAGAAAATCAGGATCAAGCTCAATTAGGCTTTTCCAATTATCTTTTACTTACAGGATAAAAATCAAAGTGGGTAGGAATGCTACTGTGTCTCTGAGGATTTCTTGTTTACAATCCTAAGGCTTGATTCTCTTCTGTTTTACAGTGGTATAATGAGGCGTAAATGTAAGGCACAATGTAAATGTAGGCTGGTGTAAAAGCAGGGGGGAGAGAGGAGAAAATTTGGGCCCAAGATGGGCAAAATGGAGAGTATTTTGATGCAGGTAGAGTGCATGGTCTTCAGAGCAAAGGAGGCAAAGACAGAAGGTCCATGAATCTGAAGTGGACCAGGAATCTGAACCCAAATCCTGCAGAAAAGCACAAGAGGCAGCTGGTGTGATGCCCCTGCCCAGCCTTGCCACAATTAAGTTTTCAGATACACCTCTTCAGACTGGAAGACACTCAGGTTAGAAACTTGACAGACAGAAAGGGAACATAACCACGTAATACAAAGCTTTCCCTCCATGTCCAGGGACTGTGAACAGGGAGGAAAGGCAGACAGGTTGTTCCCATGTCCTAACTGGTTCTGGGTGGCTGCAGAGACCAAGAATACATCACCATAGCTAAGAGTACCCAGTGGGGTGCTGGATTGCCTCTCAGCAGCCACGATGCCTGAGGTGCTGCAGATCCATCAGGACCTGCTTTCACTGTGCCCAAGCCTGGGAGCAGTTGGCATAACACAGAGTTCTCTGCCAGGCACTTGGAGAAGTCATGCAAGCCTCAGCTGCTGCTGCCACATCCTAACAGAGGCAATAGCTTCTTCTGTATCGGAGCTAGGCACTGTTGCTGTTGTACTAAAAGGGATGAAAAATGATGTTTAAAGAAATTTGAGAAGAAAGAAAGCAAGTAGATAAAGTCAAGCTAAAATCAAGCCTGCTCCTCAGCTCATTACAGGGAAAAGATTGGGGACAAGAAATCAGCAAGCCCTTAGGGGAAGGAAAAGGACTCTGCATCAGTTAACTGTGGAACTGAAAATGCACGTTGTCTGTTCCTCAAACATTCACCTTATCGTTCACATCTAATTCTCTACCAATGTTCTTAACACTAATGGCCGTTAAGCAACAGCACGTATATACACAACAGCTTGTATCATCGAAATGGTGTTCTCTTCCTCAGCCATTACAGTCCAACTTGTGGCACTAAGGAACTGTCTGTGCAATGCAAGTTGTTCCCTCTTGCCACCTATCAGCACTGGGTGCAGGTATCTGTCCTTGATGGTTGTTACTGAACATGGGCTTTGGCATCTCTGACCGAGCTGCGATGTCACCAAAAAAAGGAAGGTTTCCTTGAGTCACTGAAAAATCAGCTACCTAATTCACATTTGGCAAGGGTGTGGAGAGGCAAGAAAGTACAAATTGTGGAGGCAGTTGGTGTGCTCCATGTCCACTGTCTAGATGGAGAAACGCACAGGCACTGAAATAAAAGCATGAAAATTCAGTTGGTGAAAAGCATAAGGGAAACAGGGAAGGGTCTGAGGGGAAGCTGAAAAGAATTCATGGGAGAAAGGAGGTTTCTAAGACTCCCATTCCTCAGGAAGAAGAGAACAGAAGGACTGGAGATAGTCAAGGGGAAGGAAAGCTGGTGAAGCGATCACATGGAAATTAGAGAGGCAGACCTGATGGCATTAACTAAGGAGAGAGAGTCATAAAGGGAGGAGCAAAGCAAATGCAGTTTAAAAGGACCAAAGAATTTTAATGAAAAATATGAAAAATTAAGAAGGCTACAGAAAATTCACCCAGACATAAAAGGACGATGCTGGAGAAACAGAAAGTAAGAATCAGAGCAGGACTAAGATGTTATTGACTGTTTTACAGAGTCTTTGGCCCATCTGGCATTCTGTCGTGTGAGTGCCCAATACCTTATTTCCCTCTCTGGATTCTGCTCCTCTGCATACAGCCTACATCAGCCTCTTTTTTTCTTTTTTTTTTTTTTAATTCTGAAAAGCTGACTGATCTTTCACTCGTACGACTGAATGTCCATAAAAATTCAAAAAAGTCATCTTACAACAAAAAGCAATATTAAGGTAACGAAGTGCTGTGCCTCCATAGGCAGCAGCTGCAGGAATGGTGTCTCAATTTTCACTCTGATCAGCTCTTCAGCTGGGCATTTCCACATGCCTGTGGTCTCATTCTGTGCAGTAACTGAGAGGAAGCAACTGAAAACTATGGAAAAGCTTTGTATTATTAATTATGTAGTTACTTCATTAGTAATTAGAACACCTATAACAGGAGGACATATACACACACTGAAACAATTATATATTATTCAGTTAAAACCACACTTACAAATATGGCCAAGCAAATTATGCTCTTTTTATGGTTCTGAACTTTGTATCTTATTTATTCATAAAGATATGAATCCTTTAACTTCTTTACTTTTTTTTCATGTGGAAGAAAGAGAATGCCCATGATTTCATTTTCTTTGGAGGAATTTCAGAGCAAAGAGTATCTCTGGTAGCACTAAATAACTCACTGAGCTAAGCTTTATATGCAAACTCATAAAATAATAGCAATTCTTGGAAGCATCTTTCATTGCTGAAGTTGATAGTCTTATAGTGTCATCTTCTGATTAAGGTTGCTTTGGAAATATGGAGTGGGGAAAATTCCTACCCAAGCTCTGTTTGTGTTCCTTTTAATAATACTGACCTGCAGTTCAGTAATAACCAAAATGTTGCTTATATGTAAATATATAGAAAGTTTCTATCCTCTGATAATAAGTAAGCACAGGTTTAATTTCATCTGAAGCACAGGTTTAATTTCAATTGGAAATGAAGTTTTGAAGACGTTCTTGTGCCTCATAGGGCAGTCATGATACTGCGTTTTTGGCGATAGTATTTTCCTTTCAGATTGGTTTCCTTTATTTCTTGAATTTGTGCTTAGGAGAAGGTCTGGTTAAAAAGATGTTTCAGCAACCAAGTAAAAAATCCTTTAGGAATCAATGTTTCCATACTCCAAGGTGGCCAGAGAAATGGGATTTTCTACTCCTCTGCTCTAGGCTGGCTCTGGCTTCTCACTGTAAGGGTCAGGTATACCTGTGCTGCACAATGCAGCACGATGTAAAGCTTTCCAGACTAATTCGTACTGAGTTAGCATTGCTATCAAAGAGATAAGAGCTGCATTAGCAGAGCACTGCATGAGAGCCAAGATCTCCTGCTGAGAGACGTGGGCAATGTTTCTGGGGAGGAGAGCACTGACTGCCTATCCAGGTGATTCCCCAGGTGAGCCTGCCTGTTAGCACTCTGTGGGTGGTGTCCTGCAGCCTTCCAAAGGATGAGATCGGTCAGGAGTGGCACAGCGACTTGGCATCTTTGGCTCCTGACCAAACTACTTCCTGAGAGGAGAGGCAGGCGAGGGGGAAGGCTGACTGGAAACATCGATCTGGGTATTGATTTGTTTCTTTCTCCAGCCTAAGCAGAGCAGTATCCTGTCCCTCCTTTTGAAGAGAACTGGCTGTGCAGGTGCCTGAAGCAGAGCAGCCCAAGTGCCGGTAGAAACGCCTGGGGAGGCTCTGCAGCCATTACAGCCAGTGCTTTGCCCAGCACCAGGAGCACTGCTATCGATTTTGCTCCCTTTTCTTGTCATCAAGCAGAGTCAAGACTCGGTTCTTCTAAAAGCTGCATTAGAAAAATGTCAGCAGGAGATCTGCTGCACCTCCACATACTGCTCAGAAAGCCCATGGGATTAGCTAGGCCTAATGCAGTAGGACAGTATATAATCCTTTCCTTCAATTGCTGGAAATCCGTTGTTACGCCAGGCCCTGCCTGTCCTGAGAGAGAAGCTGCATTGTGCCAAATTTCATATTGAGTGAGTGCAGTTCTATAAATCAGCAATAATGCTTAGCGTATGAGAGCTACAGGCAAATACGAGAAGGCTAAATGAGCAATACTGTGTATTTAACTATGTATGAGGTACGATTCAAACAGCACAGGGGCCTGTTGACATACTGTCAGTGGGCTCGGTATTGAAGCTGTTTACTGGGGAACACTCACTTTCCAGTACTCAAATGACAAGAAATCCTTTTTGGCATTGTATGACTATGATGCTGCAAGTTTTGCAGTGCAGAAATAAACTTGGAAATCCAATTTAACACTGAGCAATAGCTTGCTGATCACAGACCGTAACATTTATCTTAAGGTATATCAGTTTCCTCCAGACAACAGCAATTAATGTTTAGACACAAAGGTATAACGGGTACTTCAAGAAGAGAGTAATGTACTCATCCTTGTGTCTCATAAACTCCTTGTTGGGAATGTACATAGCTCTGCTTAACCTTCACCAATGTCCTTTGCAGAATTTACTGCAAGTGTTCCAGACATTTGCTTCTTAAAGGATGATTACAAATATAACGGGATGAAAACGGTTGTGATTTAATCTTGAAACTGTTTGTTGCAAGATTCTGACCCAGATTCAGCTCTCCTTAGGGCAGTTTTGCACTGCACCCTAGGCAGAGTGCCCTTGGAAAGGGCAGAGCTGGTGGTGTGTTTGTGGACTACACTCCAAGGTGTCTTGAGCAGCAAAAGTCAAACTCTGCTTGCTCTTTGGGTTTTTTTTTTTAAAGTCAGAAAAAGCTAAAGGCAAAAAACCCAGAAGTATTTAGTCTGTAAAGAATATGCTGTCTAAAATCTGTGTTGAGATCATGTTTGGTAAACAGTGCATTAACAAGAAATCAAATCTGAAGTCAGACTTTAATGTTGAAAAAAATAAAAGAGACAATTAGCCATTCTTTAGCTTTGCACTTTGGGTTCGTATTTTGCTACTGATGCTGAATGCGCCAAGTTGGCACTCAGTTCAGTTACGAACATGACCCTACTTTTACCTTTTGATGAAGTGCTGTGTAACATAACGGGGCTCTCGTTTCCTTTTTCCTGAGTGATGGGCTTTTGTCATCCTAATTCTGCTAAGAAAAAGAAAGGTTCATAGGAAGCATCACCACCTCCACTGGCTTTAGCTGATGCCTGAAACTAACTGTTCTTCCTCCAGCCTGTCCTTTCTGAATTATTCTTCCTCACTTCCCATTTTCATTTCTCTTTTTCACCCTTCTCCCTCTCCTTGACAGGTAAGACTGCACACCTCCGTGACACCTGGATTAGAAAGCTGTGCCTTAAAGAGGCTGAATGCTAATGCCGGCTCAGCAGATTTCACAGGCTGGGGATTTAACCTAGCTGCAAGGGTGCAAGGAGTGCTGCAGCAGCACAAGCCTCATCTCTGTCTCCTGCACTTTCACTTTGCTGTGTTCACTTTGTTTTGTCTTTGCAGAAACACAGCTAATTTCTCAACAGCTCCCCAGGGAAAGACCATCCTGTCTGTTCTTCTTTTCTAGAGACTTTTCAGACATGGTTCAGCCACTGGGATGATCAGATAAACGCATCAGTAAGGATTCCTGTCTCACAGCTGCCAGACCAGACAAATTCATCTTGATACAGAGAAAATCAGGTTCATTTGCTTTCCCTCTGTGTGTCTTTCACACAGACACATACACATGTATAGCTTCCTACCTGCTGTTTCTCATCCCTCTGGGTCTGGTTTTCACACCAGCAGGTTATAGTGTGATTGAAGTGAGTTTCCATTCCTGTATATTTGTTCAGTGACATCCCACATCATGAAAGAGAGCCAAGATCCAGAACATCCCCCACAATCCACATTTGTGGCTGTACATTGGGAACATCAGCAGATGTTGTATTCCCCTACCTGTAATGAACCTGTTCTTCAGTGTTTGGCCTGAGTTGTCTCACTGTCTGTCCTATGACTGAGCAGACAGTGGCAGTTGGTCTCACTACTCCAAACTCTGTTTAACTATTTGTTGTCATTCAGAGACATGATTGTGCTAGGCCCCACTCATGGTGGCCTGTTTTGCCACCGAAATTAGCCCAGCGCTTGTCACACAAGTATCTTTGACTTAGAAGCCATGATATAGGAATATAAGAGCACTGTTAGGGCTCCTCTGCACAGATCTGTCAGAGGAGGCCAGCACAGCTGATCTGCAGAGCCTGGGGCCTAATTCTTCAGCATGAGTGAGGCTGAGATGGAAAAGTCTCCCCACACTTCAGCTCATGCAGAAGTCAGAAGGGATAAAGCGTTTGCTGTAACTGATAGCAGAAGTGGACTATAGACAATCCCAAACTCCAGGTAAGTGCATGTCACAAGATTAGGTAAGCATGTCAAAAGATTCACAGACGGATGCAATCTGTATGGTTTCTACCAGTGTCATAGCTTTGGCTTTCCTCATGAGAAAATAAATGGTTTTGTATCTTCGTCAGTGATGAAGGAAGTGTGCAAGTGTCAGGAATAATCCCCCATACTCTCCCTGGTGCCAGTGTCCTTGGGAGTTTAGATGGAATTGACATTTTTCCCCTTTAACTTTGTCAATTTTAATTTACTGGCTGTTTGTAAGGAAGCCACTAGCCTGGAACAGCTGCTGGGCTGTGTAAAATTAACCTGAGCCACGTCCAGGCTCTGGCAGACGGGTGCTGCTCTGCACAAGCTGACGCATTCGGTGCCGACATCCCGTCTTGAAGCTGAGTGCAGAAGGCTGAAAGCTGGATATGCCCTGGAGATCAGGTATGTCCTGCCTTCCTCCGGGTTTATCTTCTTAGGCCTTGTAGAGATGGATTTACGGGGGGAAATCAGGAGGAGTGTAATTCTCCTCATCTGTAAGTACCATAGCGTGTTTTGTATCGTGAGATGGGGACGTGACCACGTCAGGCACCGCTTCCTCCCCCAAAGTGCCATCGCAACTGCTTTGTAACTAACCCTGAGCTATGAACACGTAGATGAGATACATTTGGAAAATTGTAACTACCTCCTACGCTCCACTTTCCACCCCAAAGAACATGGCAGAGTTTCTTGAACTAGGGCAAATCTGCCCTGGCTGGAAATTTTTATGCCAGCTAAACCCCAGGGTGATTCCTGTCTTAGCCAAGGTGGTTTACCCTGTGAACAATAGCTGCTGTGCTGTTGGTCCAGGGCAGCTACCTCCAGGCTTTTGCCTGGAAATTTTTATCTCAGAGCAAGTTTGGTTAGCGCATTTATTCTGTTTTCACCTGTTCCCTGAATGATATTGGGCGGTTTCTAGTGCTCCCAGTGCAGTGCCTGGCTGCAGTTTGCCTAAGACGCGTTCCGTGCTGTGACTCTGAATGCTCTTATTTCAAATGAAGGCTGTGTTTCTTGGGGAAAATCAGCAATGTTATGGCGAGTCAAGAAGAAGTATGAAGTCAGTTGGCATAACGTAACAAGGGAGAAACCTGCAGGTTGAAGATTTCATCCTGCAAAATGCCCTTGAATCTATTCAGAGCACTCTTTCACCAAGGACTAAATCCCTAAGGATTAAGGACCACTTTAGTCACATCAGGACCACTTTAATCCTAAATGAGGACACCCATTTGGGGCTGTAATGCATGTTGATTTCCCATGGTCAGATGAATTGGCTTAACCTACCAAGTGTCCCCACAGGTGAACCGTAAGTCTCCCTTGTTTTGCATTTTTGCAGTGTCCTATAGCAAAGGACTGCTGCATCACACCTGCTACGCCACGTGTCCCAAATCTTTCCTTGTTTAAGTCACTGACTCATCCCTTTCATCAATTCTTGACCCTTTTTGCAAAGTTTGGTATGCTGCAAACTATATAAAGAAACAAATTGCATTCAACTATATTAGCAAGCAGCCTAGAAGGGTTTTTTTGTTTTGTTTTGTTTTGCTTTGGGTTTTTTTGGTTTTTCTTTTCTCTGTACAGTGCCAGGAATGAGTTTTCCCAAATATTCAAACTTTCTGAAACACTTGACTCACATTCCTGACTTTTTAGGACTACTTCATGCCTTGAAATTACTGCATATGGTCGTGTTTTCCTTCTTATTCACTGTGTTCCGTATTCAGAGTTGATGATTTTTTCCAGAAGTTATTTAGATGATGGTAAAATTAGCATATTTCACATAGAACTAGCAAGTCCATCTACTCTCTCACTGTAATTAGAGGGAAATGTAACACATTCGAAAATAAATAGCCCAGGCATGAGGTGGTTTTGTGGAACAATACAGAACAAGTGGGTGGCCAGGAATGTGGAAATAGAGCCAGGCAGGATTCTGAGTGGTAAAAACTGGCTCATCTCCATGGGCTTGCTAGAGCTACAATAGCCTGAACTCCCACAGTTGGCGATGAGCTATAAAATTATAAAAATACATAGTATAAGGAGAAATGTGCCCTTCTAAGTTGTTCTTTCAGTGGAGTTCTGCTGGCAACAGCACAGCTTCAGAAACAAAAGAGCTAAACTTATGTTTCTGTAGTTGCACTCTTGGCTGTAGCTCACGTGATGTAACAGCAGGGGGACGATGCAGAATGAGGGGTCTGTGTGACAGCCAGAACAACTGCAGATATAGCAGAGGTAAATGAAGAGTTTTCTCCATATTTTAATGATTGGAGTGACCAGGAAACACGATGGCTCAGACTGACACTTTAGGACTTGTAATTTTATTCCACTGAGCATTGGAGAGAGAGAGGAATATTGAAAAATTCCTTGGATTTTTTCCCCTTTTTGTAAGCACAGCTGCTTCTTTTCCTGGGTTGAATTCTGGCGTACTGTTTTTTAAAAAATGCCAACATATCTTTAGAAAAAGCAGGATAAAGGTTCCAGATTCAAGGTGGTGTTGGAAGCTGTATTCCCATCCTGCCAGTCATCACTAACTTTGTATCACAAGTCTCCTACACCTTAGCTTCTGTTTATAGTTTCTCACAGGCAGATTTCTGGTTTGTGTAAATTGGTTGGGCTCCCCTGGCATCTTCCAGGAGATCACAGGCAGTGCTCAGTAAAGAACCAGGCGTGAAAAATCTGCTTCGGCCATCATTTTGTCAGCACTAAGAGGAGAAAAGCAGATCTTTGTGGCCCAGCTTCCTGGTGTACTGTCTACACACAGAAATGTGTCTTAGAGCAAGAGCTTATCTACTTGTTTGTTACTATTTAAGGAAGTCAGGTCATTAAATTCAGTTATTCATATCAATCTTTACTTGAGAATTTTGTTAATCTTTTTCTATTTTTTTGTAAGTCAAAAGATTTTATGACAGCTTAGAAAGATCTCGTCATAGCTGTGCTATATGTACTAGTCAGAAGTCTGATGAGATACGGCCTTTTCTCCTTAGACTGTCCCAGTATATTCTTCCACTCATTTGTTTGCTGCTCCTGGCTGACAGCATAATTTCAGATGGCTTGTTCAGCCTGGAGAAGAGGAGGCTCCGAGGAGACCTCATTGCAGCTTTCCAGTATCTGAAGGGGGCCTACAAGGGTACTGGGAGAGGACTTTTTACAAGGGCCTGTAGTGATAGGACAAGGGGTAATGGGTATAAATTGAAATCAGGGAGGTTTAGATTAGATGTCAGGAAGAAATTCTTCACAGAGAGGGTGGTGAGGCACTGGAACAGGTTGCCCAGAGATGTTGTGGATGCCCCATCCCTGGATGTCTTCAAGGCCAGGCTGGATGTGGCTTTGAGCAACCTGGTCTAGTGCAAGGTGTCCCTGCCCATGGCAGGGGGGTTGGAACTGGATGATCTTTAAGGTCCCTTCCAACCCAAACCATTCTATGATTCTATGATTCTATGATTCTATGATATAGCATGTAAATATCATGAATTTGCAGAATATGGAGCATCAAAGAGGAGAATTATGTTGTGCTCTGTCCTCCCTCATTTGTCAGGCTAATATAAAATGTCATATGCTCCTGTTATTGAATTGGAAACAAGTAGTTGATTTTCTTTAAATTTAGGTTATGGTAAAAGGCTAAGAGTACTCCCACACACTTACATAAACAAATAGTATAACTACGAATTATCCTCATTGCATTTTCTTCCTCCCTGATGCTAGCAGTAGGGCTAGTGATGTCTCCCAGCAGTGAGGTTGTGTGTGCTGTTCCATTTCTTGCCTTGTGTGTGGTGGCTGGGATTGGGACCAGTACTTGGTTTTCACAGTTGTCAGCTGAGTTTCACACTTATATTACTCCTATCCTGAGATTTGCAGGACAAAAGTGTTCGTGCAGAGCTCTACTGAGCTGTTAGCGTAAGGGCTATCATTAGGATAGTGTTGGGAAGCAAGACCCGTTTTTCATTTGTTGCTGAATGAAGTATCCTGACTAGATTGTTTTGTATAGCTAACTCAGATTCCCTACAATGCATGATCCAACAGTTGCCTGGATTGCCACTGCTCGCACAGGGGTAGACCACAGGAATTCTGGAGGACCAGAATTTGCTCAGAATTGTTAGTATTGATACAGTTGAGATGTCTGTGGCCTTCCAGACAACATCTGCAGCTCAGGGGAGGCTGGGTAGGGGAGAGTCAGAATCAAGAGTCTGAGAACTTGAACAGTGTCTCCCCCTCAGCCGTGATGGGCCTTCTGGGCTCAGTGCCCAGGGAGAGCTGCCAGGGACTGCCATCATCCCTTATCTGCAGACAGAAGGACATGAGTAATGCTTTGGATGTCATCCACATCTCTCCTGCTGCAGAGTGGTGCTGCTGCTGCAGCAGAGCCACAGTTACCCCCCTGGAATCCGGGGTGACAGTAGGAATGCTGTCCCACTCACGTTTGCAGCTCAGGCAAACCCCTGTGCTTAAGTGACACTTTGGCCTTGTCTAAGAAGAAATGCAGAGCTTAACCTGAGCTTTTTCCCTGGATTTTGGTGCTGCTTCTGTTATTTGGAACACCACACGCCTCCAATCCTTCACCAGTTTCTCACTTCTATAGGTTCTTACTGTCCAGTATGTAAGGATGCTAAGTGTGCACATTCTTCTTAGTGGGTTATTTTTCTTACAGGGAGAAAGAAAGAGCAGGTTGGTTTGTTTGGTTTTCACTTTTGTGTCTTAAAGAAATCGAGTCTTTCTCAAAGAGGAAAAGTGTGTTCGCTAATTTCAGCAAAAGGGATGTCTGGGCAGAGATCTCAGAGGCATGAAGATCTGACAGGTGAGTGGATGGGGGCAAGAAAGAGGGAGCAGCAGCAGGGAACTCAGCTGAGATTTCTCTCTGACAGCAGTTGGTTCCCCAGTGACTCTGCCTGTAGCTCTTCATACCCTATGCTCATTCGTACTGAAGGCTGTAAACAAGGGGCATAAGCAGATCTTTGGATGTTGTATGAACAGATCAAGGGACTGTAAGAGGAGCTTGAGGAGAAGGAGGATTTAGGAGAGACAAAGATTGGGGGCACGGTGAATTCAGTGTTGCAAGAAACATAGGTGAGACTTGGATTACATATATGGATTAGTGCTCAGGACACAGAAAACACATTTGTACAATGTCAGGCTTAATTTGCTTTACTGTTAATCAATAAGTTGTTTCCCTCTTCAGTCCCAATCGCCATCGCTTTGGTTTTGAATTGGCTCTGTCATCAGGAATTACAAGAAAGGCAGATGCAAACTTCCACAGCTGCATGAAATTTTAGCATGGCAAAAAATAGTGTTTCCCAGCCAGGGGAACAGCTCCCTGATAACTGCAGTAAGCAAATGGAAGAGCCGCAGTTCCAAAGCGTGTGAGTGCTTGTGTCAGCAGCGGTTCTCTCTTTCAGTGCTGCGAGCTGTACGAATTAGAGGCACAAGTCACTACAGAGCCAGCTCCTGTAAGTAGAGCTTACCCAAAGTGCAGTGTTTAACACCTTCTCCTACTCTTGGCTTTCTGCTGTGTTCAGTGTGGGTGTTCTGCAAATGTGAATAGGCCTTATCGAGCTGTGACCTTGAAAGAGCTGCTGTTACGCAGGGAAACCAGTTTCCGCTTGTACAGTACTTGTGTAAAAGTCACTTCCAGTTCACCATAGAGTTATTTGGCACTTTCTCAGTGAATGGAGGGTTTTTTCACTTGGCAATATGCCTAGTTCAGAGTTAGCACCAACCAGAGACTAAATCTAGATCTGTTACCTACTTCCAAGAATAGCATTTGCAACAGATCTGATCGCTGTTCCCTTCATCAAGGTAACTGTGTCACCCTTTTGCGGTTCAGTGTTAATGTTCTTACATGACTTGAGCTTTACTGAAGTTCTAAGGCAAATGGCAACAGCAGTACTATTTCTGTGAGCCTCCAAGAAAGTGGTGGGATACAATAAAGTGAAGAGGCTTCAGATAATTACCCCCAGACTTCCAGAATCCATGTTACTGATCACGTATATGATTTGATGCAAAGTACTGTGGAGCTTTACAGGGACCTGAAAAAGGAAGCGCTGTGCGTCATCAGGGGACAAATGGCACCTGGAAATCCTGGTTTCAGAGAGCAAACCAGGGGCTTTGCCCCACAGTCACCACCAAGCTGAAGGATGCTGCAACAATACTCTTTGCAAACAATGGGCACAGTCTGCAAAAAAGGTCCAAATAAAACAACCAACCAAACAACAAAGCACAAGTTTACTCTGCAGAAAATGAAACCAACATTTATTATTTTCCTAATCTAGGATTGTGAAGATCTAACAGTAAACAGTGAAATGGAAGTGACCCACAAAACTAGAGACACCCTCCTTTTCCTTCCAAGACTTACACTGCAGCCAGAGTCCTTGCTACTTCATCTTGTTCCCCTCACCAGTACATTTCAGAAACTCTCAGAAAAGATAATTGTTCGCGGCTCTTACAGTTACATCACTGGAATGTTGTCAGAAGGAAATGCTTGTCCTGAGCTGCTGCAAGCTATTGTGTTGCCAAAGAGAGGGGCTCTGTAACCCAGGAACTCAAGATCTCTGACTTCTCTCAGCTCTGCCTATAAGACTTTGTTGAAAACAGTGACAAAAGGCAACGTCCACATGGACAGCTTAACATGCTCGTGAAGCGTATAGCTGACTTTCAGAAGGAGTGGCCAAGAATTTATTGTGGAAACAGAGTAGAAAGGAGAAGCAGATTGCTAATACTAGTGCGTATTACCCAGGTGAGCTTAACAAACAGTAAAATGCAAGATGTCATTGCACATCTCCAGTGTTTCACTTCACACCATGAAAAGGACTTTGGCATAGTCACTCAAAGCCATGTCACTGTTGGACGTGGGCAATTTGTTTGTAAAATAAGTACTACTATGATTCAGCCAGGCACTAGGCGATTTTATTGCATTGTAAATCAAGTCCTGATATATTATAATATTCCTGATAAATTGTTTTCAATTGCACACATTTTAACACTTTGCAGACTTCTTAATGTTGATGAGTTTCCATATTAGCTCTTCTTATTACATCTGGAAAAGGCCCTTCCCATGCACAAATATTTAGATTACCAGCAGTTTTTTGAACCAGACTGGTGTTTACCTTTTATACAACATTACTCTGGTTCAGGTGTCTACTTTCAAGGTTAAAAGTGTCAGTGTTCCTCTTCCACTGAAAGTTGTGCTTTAGAGTCCCTTTGTATCAGCTGAGAAATCTTTGGAGGAAACCAGTAATTATACGATAATGTTCTATTCAATCTTTGGTATCATGACAGCATAGAAATGTAGAGAAGTCGCATGAGCCGACACCGTCACCAGCCCAGGCTACTTTAACAAGGGCAGTGGCATGGATGAGAGAGAGTTAAATGACAACCCATGGTGGATCTGGGAACTGGCGGT
Source organism: Eurypyga helias (assembly GCF_000690775.1). Lineage (NCBI taxonomy): Eukaryota > Metazoa > Chordata > Aves > Eurypygiformes > Eurypygidae > Eurypyga > Eurypyga helias. The sequence continues at coordinate 26,270 of NW_010248445.1, forward strand.
TACTTAACAACCAACAAGATTAGAACTTTTACCCCTAATTATTCACACATTCACTCACTCACTCCTGCCACCACCACAGTGTTATGTCCACTAGGTCTCAACTTCCCTTCCCAGCAGGTACATCACTGTCCATCCAGGAAGGCTATCCCCTAGCATACACCTACACACAGCCTCTTGGTCTGTAGGATCTTCCTCCACTTTCAGGAACTTTTCTCTAGCCAAGAACTTCACCTTCCTTTTTCCAGGACATCTTCTTTTTATTGAGAACACTTCTTGTAATGAACCCTTCATTTTATCACCAGCTCTTCTTTCCAGAATTCCAGGACCCCATTTTTCCCAGTCTGAACAGCCAGTGTGCAGAAACACAACGTGCATCATAGCCTTGTAATTGGTGGTACTGTCTCATGTCTCTAATTAATTGCAGGATTCAGGTTGTGCCAATTCTGTTCCATCCAGGTGTTACCAAAATTTACTACCAGACTGTACCAGTTGCAGTTAGTAAGTAGGAGGCTTCTGCTTGACAGTTCAGAAGTTCAGCTTCAGACATTCCCACACACACACACATACACAAACTATCTGTCCCCCGTGGGCCAGGCATGACAAAACCTTTCCACATTACTCACCCACAGCGTTAGCTGGAACTGGGATTAAAGGTCTCAGTGTGATTTCTTGAGGACAAGAAGATTTTAAAGCATATCTGGCTAGAGAAACACTGCTGAATCCTACCTGGGGTCTACTGGAAGAAAGAATCTAGTTGGGAATAACTTCGTCATTTCAATCTTTCCCTGGTAGAATCCACAAAGGCCACCCTCAGGTTGCTGAGCCAGATTCAGGAGCACAATCCTGCCAAGTTGGTCATGAGGGAGGTGTTAGGAAAAGCTAGACAGGACCATAGCAAAAGTTAATACAAAACACTGGTAAAACTTGGCATCAGCACACACAAGGAGATTTAACAGTGGCAGCTCTGCAGTGCAAGGCGCTCCAAAGTAGCACGAGCTCAACCCCGTAAGTCCTGAGTGCATCCCCATGAGAACGTGGACATATTGCTTCCAGATTCAACCTGGCTCACATGGTGCCTGTGTGGCTGACTCCACGCTGAGAGCACAGTTACCGTGCCACCGAGTTAACGCTCACCCAGCTTGCCGGGAGCAGACTGTCACTGGTTTGGTATTGGATGGGTTAATATAAACCAAAACCCACTTGTATTTCATACAAGCTAAAATGACAAGAATGACAGGATCTGGTGGCTAGGACAGCGGTATTTCAGAAGGCTGCTCTGTACTTGCAGTGATTCAACGCAGGGTTTATTAAACACTCTTTTGCTTTTTTTTTCTTTTTTTATTTCTAGGAGCTAATTTCCATGTACAAAGTTATTTCAGCTGGATCAGATAGCTAGGCTTTCCTTCTTTTAAAATGGCTGAGAATTATTTAAGTCTATTCACTGTGAACAGAGCCCCCAGAGTGTTGGACACTCACAACGGAAAATCGTTTTAGTCTGCTTTCTTAAGGCAACAATGCCTACTCAGCCAAGTTGTTTGTTCAACCATCTATCAATTTAGCTCTAATAACTAGGAACCTGCAGACTGATTTCAGCCAGATCTGGCAAATTTGCAAAGTTCTTGCAAATCATGTAAAAAAATCTGTGGTTAGATAGAAAAAGCCTGTTATTTTCTTCATAATGCAGGGAAAGAAAGCAAAATCCAGCCATTGTTCCTTTGGGCGAGAACAGGCTGGCCTGTCAGTCTGTGCTACTAATTGATCGGGTGCAGAGCTCCAGTTCAGCTACAGCACATCTGGCCTCTTCCCTGCCTGGTAATTAGAGGACCTGGAGTGAGGTGAGACTGTTGTAGGAGAGCTTAGGAGTACGTAGGTAAACTGGGAAAGATGAGGGGAAAACTGGGGTTAATAAGTGGAGCTTTGTAGGAAACATGTAGAGAAACAAATCTGTAGGAGATCAGACTTCATTCGTTCTGCTACCCACGAAATACTGTCCTCTCTTTAAAAAAAATATGACTTTTTTTTCCCCATTTATGTTCAGAAATCTCACCTGGATGACTCAGATCTTTTCAGCTGGCACTTTGAAGATGTCATTGCTATTCAGCCTACGTTTGCTGGATAAAAATGACAGTCATCTTTCTGGGCACCTCCTCCCTGAGCTACTTTGAGAACACACAAGTCCAAGCAGCATGCTCCATTTTTATCTCACAACACATTGTCTGTGTCACTTTCCCTGCTTTTCTTCTTTTGGGAAGTGAATACTGAATACCTCACATTGACACTGGGGAACTTTTATGATCACAGTCATGATTTGTCAAAGTGTCAGCTGGTTGTGTCTGGATCACTTTCTTTTAAGTGTGAGATTTCAAGAATTGAAATCTTAGTGGTATTTAGCATGCACTTGCTAAACAAGGTGCTTTTCAAATTCAAGTAATTCTCAATCTCAAATAGACACAGAAGTCACAGGATGGTCACCTGAGGAGGCAAGAGGGGGGAAAAAGGGAAAAATAGTGGAAGGAATGTTTGGGTCTGCACTTATAGTACATGTGAGTCAAGGAAAGAAGGAGAAAGGTAGATGAAATGAGGGAGAAGGAACGCAAAAAGCTGCACAGGAAAGCAATGTGGGATGTCTTTGAAAAATGCCTTTTCAAACCTCCTATGTAGCAGCCTTTTGTTAACCGACAGAGTGAAGGCCAGAAGAACATTGCATGGTATCATTTTGTTTTGTTTATTACCTTTCATCTTCTTCTTACAAATGTTAATAATTCACTCACTTTTTGACATCTGCTGAGCACTTGGCAGATGTCTTGGATGAGCTGTCAACATACACTTGTATCTTGAGCAACACAAATTGATTTGACAGCTAAACTGGGCAGTTTAAACAAAAAATGGTTACAATCAAGACTGAAGTCTATCTTCTCCTTGCCAAAACAAAACCCTGAAAAACACTGGTTAATTTGACAAAAATGTTCCATTCAGCCTCAGTGAAAGGTTTTGCTTAAAAGAAGTAGAGAAAAATATAATCTAACACTCCAACAATACTGTTCCTACTTCTTCAGTGAGTAAGCACTTACCCATGATGTGGGAGCCCTAACCACCTGTCTGAAGTACTTTCTGGGAGAGATGAAAGGAATCAAGGCTTTTTTGGCATACAAGTAATTAAGCACACTAGACCAGGTAGAGGCATTAAAGCACTGCATCTTCTTGGGAACAGTTTAATCACTGCCCAAGTCAGGAATTCATTCTCTTATTTTTTTCTCTGAGTAAATGAAAGCTTCGGCACAGCTTGTGCTGCGGTAGCTCTGGCATTCCCATATGAGATACACACCCCCCTCACAGGGGAAGGGGAACTGGTTCTCCCGCATCTTTGCCAAGTGTTCCAGTTGCTACTTCACTTTTTTTAATCTGGTCCTCAAATATTTATGGGTCTTTCCTTGTGGAAAATATCTGGCAAAGTCAGTTCATATTTGCAAACAGTCTCGAGATGACAGCTGTCAGTTTAACCCAGCTGGTCACTAAGAACCACACAGCCGCTTGCTCACAAGTGAGGATGGGGGAGAGAATCAGAAGGGTAAAAGTAAGAAACTGCTGAGCTGAGATAAAGACACTTTAATAGGTAAAGCAAAAGCTGCACACACAAGCAAAGCAGAACAAGGAATTCATTCACCACCTCCCATCAGCAGGCAGGTGTTCAGCCACCTCCAAGAAAGCAGGGCTCCATCATGTGTAACGGTCACTTGGGAAGACAAACACCATCACGCTGAATGTCGCCCCTTTCCTTCTCCTTCCCCCAGCTGTATACGCTGACCATGATATCATATGGTATGGAACATCCATTTGGTCAGCTGGGGGCAGCTGTCCTGGCTGTGTCCTCTCCCAATTTCTTGTGCACTCCCAGCCCACTCGCTCATGGGGTGAGGAGCAGAAAAGGCCTTGACTCTGTGTAAGCACTGCTCAGCAATAGCTAGAACATCCCTGTGTTATCAACGCTGTTTTCAGCACAGATCCAAAACACAGACCCACACTACCTACAGTGAAGAACATTAACTCTATCCCAGCCAAACTCAGCACACAGCAATCACACTGACAGTTTTACTGTTTTTTTAATGGTCTTCTTGCCAGTTCTACTTAGAGCTGTCCTTGGAGGTTACAGTTCATTCAGAGCCCACTGCATACATGCACCAGAGCCTATGTTCCTTCCAAGAAGCCTTATCTTGAACTTTCTCTATTGGCATTTCACTTACAATTACGTTGCTTCCAAACGTTTACAGTAGCTTTATTAGATCCATCTGGTATTCTTAATCCTCCCAAACTGTGCCAAACCCAAATAATCTGTATCACAAGCAAATTTTACTACCAGACCATTCATCCTCCCAGACTCTGGATAATACACAGAACACTGGCTCCAGCCAGGGTCCTTGGGGCATCCTGCTATTAACCTTTTTCCATTTTAAGAGGTAGTAATTTATTCTAGCTCTTCGTAGTCTCTCTCTCGGCTAGTTTTTAATTCATGACAGAACTTTACCTTTCACCTCTGATTCTCAAGTTCCTTCTCAGCCTCTTTGAAAAAGACTTTATTGACAGTGTTTCAAGGCTATAAATTAATTGCAAACCGTCATCCTTCATCAACCATTATTTTATTATTGGAATATTGTTTATGTCTTAGAAAACAAATGCTTTTTCCACCATTAGCAAGTGACTTTATTTTGGCTTATTGAAGCCAGTGCATGGGAGGCATATTTGCTTGCTTTTCTTCCCTTATTATTATGATTGTTTGCTTCCAGCCTATAATAGTTCCCCAGCTGCCTCAGAAATCCACCTTTAATTCCTTACCTCAACACGGATCTAAAACTCTGTAACATCCTAAAATCAACATGAGTTCCACTTTAAAAAGTGAATACTATGTTTTTCATTTTCTCCTTGCAAAGTAAATGTTTGCCATAACATATTGCTTTAGCTCTCTGAGGTCAGATAAACAACTTATTTAATTCACAGGGATTTTTCCATTTTGTGGGATGGGTTTTCCTGAATTCAGCTGCTTCTTATTTTAGTTTTCACTAGACATTCTTATATCACCTGCTCACAGTTAAGTAACGAGATTTAATTTCATATTTTCGAAGATGTCTTCAGGAGTCTTATGCTTTTATTACTTCTATCAACCAAGATAAACCCCCAAATTCCCCACAGGTAGTTGTTTCCTTTATCCCGTTATACTAACTAGGGTGCGAATGAATGTATAAAAAGCTTCATGCCTCTGCCAAATGTATTTCTTCTTCGGTTAGGAATGCAGGACTTCCTCCTCTTAAAGATTTTTAAAAGTCACTTCTTCACTCTTAGTTACTACAAATGTGTGCAGACCAATGACATTTTTGCTGTAGTATCTGCTTAACTTTTCAACAGTGGTTTATTTTTTTAATTCCATGAGAAAATAGCAGCTTATCTTAACATCTGGTAAACCCATGTCTGTTTGTATTCAAAAAGGAGATTTAAAAAGTGGCTGGCTTTAAAACCTCGTAGCAATATCCGTTTTCCACACCTCTTCTGGAGTCAGGGAAGTGGAAGGGCAGCTGCACATCTCTGTCACGGTTGAGGGCACTGTTAATTGAATCTGTGCCAAATGACTACTTGCCTGATTAGCAACTGGCTGGATTGAGGTGACCGTGATGAACTGGCTATACCTGGGCTGCAGGTGAGTAAACTTCCTTTCATGCCTTTTGCTAGTGACCTCTGTGTTTGTGTTTGCCCAAGGCAGGCTGCGTGGGAGGTTTGCTTTTCCTCTATTTTCCTTTGCCAGTCAGTCGTGTCAGACTGTGGCACTCCTGCCATAAATGCCTTTGTTCTTCTCTTTCTCAGCAACCACCTTCGAGTTCAGCTGAAGTCTTTCATTCCTTTATCACTGTCAAAACTTTTTGAGACCCATTCCTCAGCAGCAAACCCTTGGAAAAACAGCATGGATGAAAGGATGCATTGAGGAATAGGCTGGGTAGCCTGTCTTGCCCCAGTTATCATGGGGCAATAGTGAGGTGAAGCGGCTGTCCTCCCAACAGCTGCCTGGATTCTTGTCAATGTCTTGTGATGCAAGGGAAAATCCCAGCCACTCAACATGTTGATCCGTTAGGTGAGGCATCTGACCCAAGGCTCGTTGAACTTGAAGGATGATTTTTCCATTGATTTCAACAGCTCTAGGTTTGGTCTGACGCAGCTTCCTGGAACTGTAATGCTACTTCTAATAAAGGTGAAGATTTCATTTTTTGGACATTTCTTCTACCTGGAACCATTGCTGGCCTCTGGCGGGGAAGGGGAAGGCAAATCTGTCTGGCCTTACTGACTTCTTTTGTGTGGAGTCAGGGTTATGATGTCTGGGAAGACGTATTTTTCCTTCAGATAAGGTCTGTTGGCAGCACTAAAAATGGGAAATAAGCCATATTAGTATGCTTCTGAATTGATTTAAAACTCAGGCCATGTCACTAATGGCTGCGGTACAGAAAGAGAGGAGGCTACTACTGTAGATCAGCAGAACTCAGTCTGCCTAGTTTTGCTTTTCCCACTGTAACTTAGCAGCCAGATTGAATAGTTTTCCTGCTGCAAATCTGTTTTCCTGCTGGAAATCTCCTGGTGCAAAATGAACAGTTAATTCATACCAGCAACAGTCATGCTTTCTACTCTCCTCCAGTGAAGTTCTTACCTAAGCACGTATATTTAAGAGCTGTGACAGTGCATAGGTCTGGTACATTAACTTTTTGCGGAGGTGCAGATCTGGGAGTGCAAACTATCCATAAGCACAAACTGGCGGTAACTACGCCGAGTCTGAGAACTGGGAGACTGTCTGATCAGCGGAGCAGGAAGGGTCTAGAACAGCTCTTTGGTTGGACGCCAGAAACCTTTCAACTGAGTGTGAGGAGAGGCGGTTATCTGCTCTTTCATCCTGATGCCAGCCAGGAATAACTGTTTGCTAACAAGTTTAATGTCTGTAGCTGGACTTGCACACGTTTTCAGGGTTGTGCTTGTTACTGCTATTTCTGACCCTTGCCGAGTATCACATGCACTCAAATGAAGCACTAGCAGTTTTGAAGAGCTCACACAATGGAAAGCTTTGCCTATACTGGCAGGAATTGTACCTTGTAGGTACAATTTACAAAGTTTGAACAATATAATTTATTTTTACTTTGAAGTGAAATGCAAAGGCATCTATTCCATGGCCTTCCAGAAAATGCCTTCCAGATATAAATTCACTGCCTTATCTTATCTTTTGCTTTCACAGCTACGGAAGAATGAAATAACAACGTCAACAGTTTTTGTGAATTAATGTTTCCACATTTTTTCTTATTGTGTGTATTCAAGGGGAAGAATAGCAAAGCTTGCCCTAATAAGAGGAATCTGGATCCTATTCTCACTGCAGAAAACATGACAGTTTTCAAAGATTAAGGAATCTGTGTGCAGTTCCTTGGAGAAAAGGAGAGCAGGGTCCTAACCTCGACTTGAAATGCTCCGTGCTGTATGCAATAGTTACGGGGAAAGAATAACATGAGAAGTATGCCTGGGCCTCACCCAGGGTCCAGGGAAGTAAGTAGAAACTTTGGTTGCAATGGACAATGTATTGTCTTCCATGTGCAACTACGTAAGACTTTAGAAAAGCAAAAGACCTGTGGGTGTGCAGTATCTCTGCTAATCCTTTGTGCTCCACAGGGAGATTTCTGACCCTCCTACTCCAGAAAGAACCCTGCGCTAGCAACCAAAATAACCAAGCTTGCACCAGGAGGAAAGGATAGTCCAGCCCACAATGCTCTGAACTACACTGTTTCCTAATAGCTGTATTGCGCTCTGCCAGCTGAACGGCATCTGGATCCCAGATTCTGCAGAGACCTCTATCATATCTCTATAAACATGCTTTCTGCAAGCTGTAAACTTCCATGTACTCTGATATTTTCTGCCTTAAGTAGTACGGAAAAAACAGGACTACTTTTTTTCCATCCAACTGCGTTTTAGATAAATACTAAAACCTCAGAATACTTGGAAGAATGAGTAATAGTCACCAATGAGGGGGAGGAGGAGAAATGTTATAAAACAGCGTCTGGCGTGTACGAAACCAGCACAACTGAAAATCCAGAATCTTCAATTGCCAGTTTGTTTAGTTTTTCTGCTTAAAGGAAAAGGCTACTATTAAAAACAAAAAAAAAAATATCAGAATAATTTTCTCTTTAAAACCTTGGAGTTGCCTCTTATTTCCCAAGTCAGTATTAAAGTTACTGCTTACAGCACATCCTTCTCTCTGTCAGGCAGAAGCTTAGTGATTTGTAGCTCCCTGTTTCTCCAGCCGCCTGGACATTATATTTGCTCATTCACCACGCGGTGACCGTTTAACATTCCCAAGTTGTCCCTAAAATGCAGTAAGCCTGGGAGTTAGACCCAATACAAAGAGGCCCTCCCAGTTTCCTTGAAGCTAGATGGAACCGACAAATACAAGTCAAATCAACAGCAAGAAAAATACTTTCAGTACAGTGATGAATGTTACTATGTGGAATTCAGCTATTTCCAAGTCCACAGTTCCTATTGTGACAGGTGCTGCACAAACACACACAAATGACAGGGTTCTCCAGAGTCTGCTTTTTGGTTTTTTTTAAAAGAGTTTATGTTGCATGCCTTCCCTATTTCTTTGGTGTGCACTGGCACTTTCCAGGATGGATCAGCAGTGAGGTGGAAAGAGGCTGTGAAGCTATCATGTGTCATGTTACCCAGCCGGCATACACTAAGAGAAGTGATGGCAGCCACAGAAAATGAGTGCATCTTATTACTGTTTGCTGCCTGGTTCATCCAGCTCCAGCTTTGTAAGTCTTGGGCTGGAGCAAACTTTGTTTGATTATTTGGCACAGGGACTTTCTTGAAGACCAATTTGGGTGTGAGGAAAGGAACGCCTGCTTAGTTTCTTCACTGTGGTACACTCCACAGGGATAATGCCTTACTGAGTGCCAACCTCATGGACATTCATTCCTTTTCAGTTTTTCGCCTTCCCATTTTGACTAACTTCCAGCCATATATCTGCTTTGCCAACATGGAAAGGCTGTAAGACTTCCTGCTCACTCTGCCCTCACTTGAATGAGTAAACTACAGCCAGTTAAACCGTTTGTAAGGCGAAGAAGAGTAAAGGTTGCTGTGACAGAGCAACCTTTGAGAGCTCTGATTGCTATACAAATGAAGGGCAGAATTGAGACTGCTACAAGTATTTGCAACAATTAATGGATTTTGCAATATATGCAGGATGATTTCACATGGGCATTACAGCATTAGACACTTCAGAGGTAAACTTGGTACCTTAGAGGTATTCAGAAGGGCTCCAAAAGGAATTTAACAAGGTTACTTCTATCTGGGAAGCCAGATGAGCCATGGAAAAAGACCTCGTGACTAAGGTCATGTGAAAAGAGGCCTGGACAGATTAGGGAGACAGGCAAGAATTTAGAAATACCAGTAAGAACGACATAGGAAAGGTAGTGCCAGTAGCTTACATAATACCAGCCTATAAATGCAACAGGACAATGGCAACACATGCTAAAGCATTGTCAATGGGATAGAATGCTTCTCAGCAGTGACTGAGAATAAAATAAAAGGTACTGGCATAAGGACAAAAATGACACAATGGGGAGGGCTGGTGGAAAGAGGAAAGCTACCAAGGACAGATTTATTTTGGTGCACAAGGAAAGATGTTGCTGAATGTCAAGACAGGGAACTCCTGCCCAGGAGTGAAGATGTATGTGCATAGTCATCAGAGGACAAGCCCAGATTAATCCAACAACTTTGCTATGTACACAATTCTGCTGTGCTCACACCTTCTCAGGCACAAGGATACCGATAAATATATTCCTCTGCTGTAAAAGCTCTTCACATGTCTTAGTTGTCTTCGTTGTTCAGCTCAAACCACAGGACGCAACTTCTATCTCACAATGAGTCTGTCTCCATCTGGTCCACACACATGGTATGGAAGCTTGTTCACACACATGAGACTAAGAGTGCTCAAACATGAAACATCATTGCATGTCTTAGAGTTCAATAAAGATGCAGTAATTATTTTCACCTAATAATTAAAAAGAAAAAAGAGCTGGAAATCAAAAGACAATCCCTTTCATTGCACGACTGGAAACATTATTGTGAACTGTCTTTACAAAACCACAGGAAAGAGCAGGCTAAAAGGACACTGTGGTAGAGTTTTAATTCAGGCCATGTAATTTAATTCTGAATTATATTAGATCAAAGGTAAACTGAATTACAAAAATACCTGTTGGACGATGCAGAATGGAGTTCCTCCTTTTAATAGCTTTGGAAATATTATAGTATCATAAGGCTCCATCAATCAGAACAGAAAAACCAAAGAGCAAGGATAAATCGAAGGTTAAGTGCCTGGTGCTGAGGAACACCCTAACCACCTTCCTTTTACCATTATAGACCGGATGGGTTTGTGTTGATGGATCTATTAGGAAGAAAAAACAGCAATCTATATTCAGACAGAGGCTTTCTTCCCATATATTTCCCCTTAAGTATACAACCATCTTGTATTTTGCCACCTCAGTTAACAGACTGCCACTGTTTCTCTGTGTGTTGATTTTCTAACAGAAAGAATAATCTTATTCTCAAAGGGCTGCCTATTAATTTATTTCTAAACTTTTTTCGGCACAGGACAAGAGAGCACTCCAATATTTTTTTCATTGTTTCTGTTCAACAGAAGGGCAGAAGGAAACAAAGCACTAAGTCTATAGAAAGATCAAACTCCTTCCTGATGAAACTCCAGTGAAATAATTTAATTCAGCCCAGAAATGTGCTGTCTGTGGGTTTTGCTGTGATGAACACAGGAACAGTAAACGTCCTAAACGTTTCAGGAACCTCAAATAGTGCAATAGCCTCTACGGCAGGACTCGAGATGGATATTTTTGGACTGGAAGAGAATTTTATTTTTGCTTTGTTCGTTTCCTTCTCATTTCAGGGCCTGGGGATGGTACATCCTCAGGGAGCTGACCAGTTCCTTTCTAAATCAAGCAGTGGTTCGAGCTTGGTTTTTGCGGGAGCTGGAACAGACCACAAATGCATAGCAAATGTATTGTTACCTAAGAGTATTCCAGTTCCATATTCCAGTTGCCTAAGTTTTCCTTGACTGATTTGCTGTTGCAGGCTATTTGGTTCCATTAATTCAACAATTATGCTCTTTGAAAGGACAGGTCCTAATTTTGTCGTAAGACTTGCGTTTATAAACCCAAACTTTTATAAAACCTGAAACCTAAGGAATTGCTGTATGCTATTTTTAAATTCCAGTTGTTTGCAAGCTGATAAATACCTGCTGGCAATACCCGAATTCCTAAACAGCAGCAACTTTAAACTACATTCAACTATTCAACAACTCCATTAAATATAATCAAAACCAAAACTGCTTATGTTGCTTTTCATTGACTTTGTTGCTTGACGCTGACCAAAACATCCTTCCTTGAGTTTTCGTTGTGTAGGCAGCATGTCCTTAAGCTATACATCAAGCTGTACGGCTGCAGTCAGCAGCACGGGCCACAGAAGCCCAGCCCTGAAAGGGGCACTCAAGGCATTGTGGTTCCTCTGGTGTCTCTGGTTTGGTAAACCCTGCCAGACACTGTTCTTAATAAACCTGATCGCCGGGGTGTCTCAGATTGTGACAAATCACATTTCATGCAACGTGCAAGGTCCTGTTCTACACCCAGGTTACGTTACCACCAGTTCCCATCCATGAACACCCCCCCTAACTTTTGGGATGTCACTTGAGCTTGCTTTTCCAAACGCTTCTGTTCCTTCGTAGCGCAGTATAAATGCCATAGATGAAGACAAGGGTTTCTGTTGCCTACGATCACTCCAGCTGAGAAGAGCACCACGTTCTGAATGCAATCGAAAAGCAGGAGTTTTGGGCACGCGGGGCTGAGCAGGGAAATCAGGGTGATTCCTGCCGCCCCCGTCCCCTCCTCCCGAGCGCGGCTTAAATCGCGCTTTGTCAATCAAACGCGCGTGAACCGCGTGCGGTCACATCCCCTCTACATCCTGGCGAGCGGCGACTTGGGAAAGGGTTGGTGGAAGCAGCCCAGAGCACTTCTAACGGCTTGGACCTAATGAGTCACTCCAGTTGTTGCTTTTTAAATGCGACTCGGAGGAACAC
>NW_010248446.1:0-286 GCF_000690775.1 Eurypyga helias
CAGGTGACAGGGCTGCCACTCCAAGCTCCTGCGCTGCCCAAAACCTCATCTCCCCTCCCAGGTGCCCCTGCGGGCAATTCCCACCGCTCCGCCCTGAGGAGGAGGAAGGAAGGGAGGAAGATGACTCGACACACGGAGAATAGATGTGAAAATGGAGAAGCCCAACCAAGAAAATGCACGATTTCTTCTGCGTTACATTTCAGCCTTACCAGTCTGCGGTGTCTCCGCCCAGCCCAGGGTTAGCCGTGCCGGCGGTGAGCGGTGCCACGCTGAGCTGTGCCACGCT
>NW_010248446.1:377-1337 GCF_000690775.1 Eurypyga helias
AGTGCGAAAGGAGCTGCCCTGACCCAGTCGCCTGAGTTTTGCCTGGCCGGGGGCTGTGGCTGTGGCCGGGTCATTGCTCGGCCCAGGGCAGAGTCTCCTGGGGCTGGCCCGTGACAGCCTGGCTGGTGGCGCCGACTTCTTCCCCGTGCAGCCGCCCCACGGGAATTTGGTGAGTTGGCACCAACTGCGCTGAATTCCTGTGAAGGGAGGAAAAGGGACAAATGCTGAGGAAACGTCTTTGCTCTCCTTCTGCTGATCAGCTGGCCATTTCAAAGGGAAATTCTGCCGTTTGCAGTGATTTCATACTGCTAAAAATAAGGCAAAACAGGCCCCGGGTCTAATGCAGACATGTGCTTACCCATTTGTTCCCAAACACGCTTTGAACCGATCAGAGCAATCGCTATCCTGTAATCTCCGAGTGGATTTGGGTGTGGGTGAGGCGGATTCACATCCCTCCTGCTACTCCTTACAATAAAAAGGCTTTTCCTTCATCTGCATTCAGCACGTGATCCGGTTCCTTTCCAAACCACGAAGGCTTTTTGCACGTGCAAGGGGTTTGTTATTTATCCCCCATCCGCTACAGGAGTAACGCACGTGCCAAGAATATTGAGTGGGTGAAGCTGCTGGGGAGCTGGGGAACCATCCGGAGCTGCGGCCCCGGAGCCGAGCCCGAGCCCTGCCCTGATGTGCCGGTGCCTCCCCGGGAGTTAAAGAAGCTCCAGAAAGGTGGTCAGTGTGAGACACAAATATTCCCCTCGTTTGTATTTATGCAAATTTATTCTGCCCTTGTCCCTGAGCTGCTGGTTCTTTGATTCTTGCTTGTTGCCAGCGAGCTGGGAGCTGTTGGACATGAACAAACACGTTCCCACAGCCCTGCCGGGACAGTGCCCCGGGGCTGGGGCCAGGACCCCCGGGTGAGCTGCGGCGATGGCTGGGGAGCTCGGTTCCAGCCGCGGCCGT
>NW_010248447.1:0-1750 GCF_000690775.1 Eurypyga helias
GGCGTGGTGTTAAGGAGAGCCCTGTGTCTCCCGGCCCTTCCGGTGGCTCCTCATTACCCAGGTTGTTAACGGCAACGAGCTCATTACCAGCTCCACGCTTCCTCCACTGAAATGTCACATCGATGGTTTCCCTGCGGCTTTCCCTCCCCAGCCCGCCGGCACGTGGCCCTGTTGGCATCCCCATGGGATGTTCGGGCAATGCTGCCTGTGGCATTCACCACATCAGGATTTCAACCCCCTTTCCTCTGACGATGGCAGAGACGCAGAGAAAGACCAAATCCCTCGGGGAACACCTCGAATCCAAGCAGCAGAGCCGGGCGCGGGTAGGGAGGGCGCTACGGCAGCCTGAGCCCAACGTCATACCAGACCCTAGAGAAGCCCCAGCGGGGTTCTGCGCCAACAACCCCCAGCAAAGCCAGGGCACGGCCACCCGACCCCAGCGGCTTTTGCTCGGGGTCACGGCCCCAACATCTGCCAGGGCACACAAGGCAGCTGGCTCCTGCCAGACCCGATTCCCCGGCACCAATTTTGGAGAGATTTAGTCCTTTTTCTAATGAGTTTTCCCAAAGTTTTCCCACAGCCAACGCTCACGACATTCCTCTGCTCTTGAATTTGAGTGCCGGTCAGGAATCTCAAGAGGAACACCACCAGCAAAGCCAGCTCGGGGGCCAAATGTATCCCAAACCCGTGTTTTTCTGTCTGCCCAGGCTCGTGAGCCATCGCTCCCAGCCCCGAGGAGCCACGGATGCTGCGGGGCCCGGGATGCTGCGGGAGCGGCTGCCGCCTCCTGCCTTCATCCCTGCGCTTGGAGGGCCCAGGAAAAGGAGGGAACCCTCCCGGTTGGCTTTTTCCAAGGAGGTTTTTAGACCTCTTCATCAGAAAAAGGCAGCAGGAAAAGCCATCTTACCCATGCCATATGCCGGCTCCCACCCGCACCTAGGCCGGATCTCGGAAAACTTGTTTGAATTCTCCAAAAGGCTCCAAATTTGGTTAAAACAGAACAAAAAAAAAAATCATGAAAAGCATTAATAAAGGTTCTTAAAGCCGTTTACTCGCGGCTCGTGGGGGAGTTCACCCCAGGAGGCTTCAGCCTCTCCTTTCGGGTGGAGAATCTGCAGGTTGAGGTGGAGCAAAAGCGTTTGGGAATCGGTGCCAAATGGCAAAATGCTTTAAAAAAAAGGAAAAGAAAGAAATACAGGGATTAGGGAGATTTTAGCACCCATCGCGGGGTGTTGTCGCGAGGCCAGCCGTGGCGACGCACGACCTCCCCCATCGGCGGGAGGTACGATAAGGGAGGCGAAACGGTCCTTCCTGCCCCCAAAAACAAGCTGCTGCTCATCCTTCCCCGGAGGGAAAACTGCCCCGAAAGCAGAAAAAAACCGGTTTCCTGAGGGAGCCTCTGGCTGGAGCCCGGCGAGGAGCAGGTGCGGCAGTGCGGGATGGGTTTGGGGAGGCGGGGATGGGTTTGGGGAGGTGGGGGCGCAAACGCACACTTGCTGGGAGGTAACCGGGGGTCCCTGCGGGGGGAGGAAGGCAGAATAGGAGACCCTACGCACGGGAACGGCCGGTGGAATCTCGGCCCAGGTCTCCGAGGGGCCTGTACAGCAACTTTCCCCCCCCCCGCCCCCAAAAGGTACCGAGTTTGCCTCCTAAGTTATTTTTTTAAATCTCTATGAAATTTAGGTCTATTTTAGTCTTTCGCAGCGATGTGCCAGTGTCTGGAGAACCAAACGTCCCCGTTCCCGTCACC
>NW_010248447.1:1792-2021 GCF_000690775.1 Eurypyga helias
CCCGGGTCCTCGATGCTAAACCCGAGCGGGAGGAGGCAGGAAGGGGGGCTACAGGCACGATGGGGGTGGGGCTGGGGGGTCACCCCCTGCGCCGGGGACGACGTTTTTAGCACTTTGGCCGGTACTGTCACCCGTAGACGCACTTTGATGTTGTTGCTTTGAAACTTTGCTGAGTGTCAACAATGTGTATTTAAGGAATTACAAAAACAATTGGAAAAAAAGGGCGTGT
>NW_010248447.1:2129-3064 GCF_000690775.1 Eurypyga helias
AAGCCGTGAGACCGGTTGCCATTCGGGGCTCACTGGAAGCATCTCTCCTCCTACTCCCGCCCCCTAAGGGGTTTGGGGGGGACCACAGTCTCCCCATGGGGCAGGGGGGACACAGGATCAGCCCCCCCAAGTCCTGCTTTTACCCCTCCCAGGCCACAGCGCCGCGTTCACCTTTCAACCCTTCGGTGCGACGGCTGCCGAGCGGCCACGAGGTTGAGGTTCAGGGACGCGGCAGACGCCTGGACACCTCCCGCGGGGCTCGCAGCGGCTGGGGTCAGCGCTCCGCAAACGGGGCGGGAGTAACACGTTCTGTAGCGTTACAGACCATCAGCTTGCCTAATTAGATGAGATCTCAAAGGGTTGGTACCAGATAGCGAACCTCCTCCGCTGTCACCCATTAAGACTCTCAACCTCCCAGACCCAAGCCTCCCCGGGGGAGTTTTCCTGCCGGAGACACACCGGGATCCATCCCTGAAACCTCACACGTCCCCTCCCTGGGGCCGGAGGGGTCAGACACGGCCGCTGCCCGGACCCACCTTCCACGCAGCAAGAGGCGGGACGGAAGCGGACAATAACGCAAAAGGGAGCGGGAACGTCCCCGAGCAAAGCGACGAGCTCCAAGAACACGCAGAGGCGATCCGGCCTGCACGCGGGTGCGCTGTCGGTCCTGCTTCCCAGCAGCGTGCCTGCTTTGAAATGGGGCAAAAGCCAGTTGGAAAGGTTAAAGCTTTGAACTGGAACACAAGCTCCCACCCTGCGGAAGGCAGCGAGCAGCAGAAAAGAGAGAACGACCCCAGTTTGCCACTGAAAACACCGTCGTCTTTTTATTGTGTCTGAGCCCAGGGTCTAAACCCCCATCAGGGGAACCCCCTGCCCCCCCGAAAAGAAGTATAAATAGGCAACACCCCGGCTCGCTGCACCGCCCGCCAGCGCTG
>NW_010248447.1:3122-3691 GCF_000690775.1 Eurypyga helias
GGGAGCCTCACAGTAGGCTGCCGCCGCCGAGGCCAAGACTCGACTCTAATTAAACAAGGCCAGGGGTTGCTTGTGAGCCCTCGTAATGACCATCTGGTAAACGGCCTGTTAATTAAGCTAGAAATCAATTTGCGGGCTGGAGGAGCGACAGCCACCGCCGGGAGCACGGCGTCAGTGGTTGTGGGCTCTGCCTCGCCCCCGGCCCCGGCTGCTGGGCGCAGCCTCCACATTGGAACGGGGGTTCTTGATGGTTTCGTCCACGGAGACGATGAGGCAGGCGGCCTCGGAGGCCGCTGTCAGCGCGTTGATGCGCACGATGGCCGGCTCCCACACGCAGGCCTCGAAGTTATCGGCGATGTCCTCGTTGTTCACGTCCACACCGTACCACATACCTTCCTGGGGGGAGAGGAAAGGGAAGAGGGACTCATGATCAGCCCATCTAGGCTTTGGGGCCAGCACACTGGGAAGCAAAGACACGCAGATGCTCAGGGAGAGGCAGAGACTGGACTTTGCTGTATGACAAAGGATTTGAGGGAAAACACACAAAAAAACCAACCCAAATGCCCCTG
>NW_010248447.1:3770-15197 GCF_000690775.1 Eurypyga helias
CCACAGCCCCAGGTTCTGCAGGCCAAGGTATAGCCGCTCGTTTTGGGCATCCCCTCGAAACCCCCATTCATCAGCAGGATGGAACGTGCTGGGAGCGACCCCACAAAGCGGCAGCTGCTTGCAAGAGGAGCCGAAGGGGCAACCTCTAGCTGTCCGAATGAGGATGGTGTGTACACGCACGTGCTCCACAAGATCTGAAGCGGTGGCAAGCAAATCGGGGCCTTCAGTCTGCAGTTCCTCTGGAAAACATGGCTCAGCCAACCTTCATACACTTAATTCCTGCAGTGTTTAATATAGAAGCCGCCCTCCTGCCAAATGATGCTTTTTAAACATGTGAAAACTCAAAAATCCCAGCCCTAGAACTGACTAACAGCTGCGATCAAAGGCACAGCGGATCATTTCCTCTCACAGAAACCCGCACCAAGCCCACACCTGGTCTGAAACAACACACTTGCATTTCATCCAAGAGGACACAACCCTAACACGGGCTTCGCTGAATCCCACCGGATTCATCAGGCTCGAGAGGAGAGGAGAGAGAGACCCCACGCAAGACTGGTTCTCCGCGACCGCCCTCGGTTCAAAGGCGGCTCCCACCTGTGCGTGCTTGGCTCGGAGCTTGTTCAGGATGTTGGTGGCGTCGAAGCCGGCGTTGTCGCAGAGCTGGCGAGGAATGATCTCGAGGGCTTTGGCGTAAGCCCCTATCAGTAGCTGCTGCTTGCCTGGAATGGTCCTGGAGTAGTCCCGGAGGTATTTGGAAAGCTCCATCTCTATGGCACCGCCACCGGCAACAACTGAGTCGTTCTGAAAGAAGAGGGGGAAACTCTCACTCCTGTGCCAGGACGGGGGAGAGCAGGAAAGCCGCCTTTCCCGCAAGCACTGCGCGTCAGGGCGATGCTGACACGCCAAGCCCCTGGAAAGACCTGCCAGCTTTTCTGGGAGCTTCAAGAACAGGCCAAGACCCTCCAGTGGCAGCTACCAGCACCTCTTTCCAGCTGTGCACAAGATCTTTGGTGGTCTGAGGCCACGGTACCACAGCTCCCTTGTGCCAGGCAAGCCCTCATTTTTGTAAAGCATTCCAAATTCAAGATATTTGCAGCAGCACTTCACAGCCCGGTTCTGCTATTTTTTCCCCCTCTCCCTATTTGTTTCTGCAGGGAGATCGGGAAGTTCTTTCGAAAAGCAAAGCAATTCCAAAAAATCTTGACATGTTTCTTCCCATCCCCTCAGGGCACGCAGCCTCAAAGCTGTTTTTAACCAGAAAACACCACATTTAGATGTTGTTATGCATAACCCAGAAACGCCCACGATTAGGCAGCACCCACCACACAGGCCCAGCAACTCCACACACACACACCCCCTCCAACTTCTCTTTTGGTGCTGCTCTCCTGAGGGACAGTCACCCCCCTTGGGCTTGTCACCAAGGGAACTGGTGGCTTTAGCAGGTGCCAACGTGCACAGGAGATCAAGCCTGCTGTTCAAATCTACTGAACAGTTCCCTGATGCACCCAGAACCTCGTGTTCCCTTCAGGACGGGGGCAATTCCAGAACACACCACAGCCCAGCAAGCACAAGTTACGGCTGTACCAAAGAAAAGCGACAACCCAGCGTGGATGACAGCTGACAGCACCGCAGAGACAACGCTGCTTTGGCCACCAAACAGCACGCAAGTTCATCGGATCCGCCCGTCCGTGCACTCCACTGCCAGCCGAGAGCTCCCAGTCCCTCCACAGACCTCAGCCAAGCGCTGGTGCATAGAAAGGCTTCGGAAGTTCCAGCTGTGCCAGGCCCCATCAACAATGCCAATATGACAAAGCGGGATCTCTGCTGGTCCTTACCTTGATTGCTCTCCTGACTATCATGATGGCATCGTGCAGGGACCGTTCCGTCTCCTCCATGAACTGCTCCGCACCCCCTCGCAGGATTATCGTGCAAGTCTTTGCCTTTGGGCAGCCTGTGAAGAAGTTGTACCTGCCAAGGGCACAACACGAAGAGGGTTAAGGTGACGGACCAGCAGTGCTACTCCTGACCGGGCTTCGCACCGACAGAACAACACTGCAACAGGGAAGTTCTTCACAAGCCGGATGCACAACCGAAGCGGTTTCGCTCCAAGCTGTGCCCTTCATCAGACCTTGAGCTAAGAACAAGCAGAGCCAGGCAATACACAAGTGAAATTCAAGCCAACCCAAGGAAATCTACTCTCTTCCTGTTGCTAGGGCTTTGCGCTAAACCAGCGCTCTCCTTTTCACTTGGCAGGAGCACAGCAGATGTTAGCAGGCAGCCCCAAAGAGGATTTCTCCTCTAGCGACGGCAAGAACCCCGTTACATAGTCCCCAGCTTCTCCGCACTGACAGCACCGTGGGGTATCACGAGTGCCACAACCAACCCCGAAAGGTGCTGCTGCTTTGAAGGCATGAATGAAACAATACCCCCCGTGCCTTCTGCACGGCACTGGGGAACAAATATGTACTTTTAAAAGCATATAAAAAAGGTTAAGAGATAGGTGAAAGCTTGCTCCTGTGTCCTCAGCCTCACAAAAAGCAGCAAGAACAACCCTCCTTTCACACCACCACCTCGAGAGATGCTCAAACCTGCCAACGCTCAGACCCAAACATTCCAAGCCAACATTAGAGCGCGGACACAGCGCCAGAGCTTTGCAGCCGGTGTATTTACCTCTCTCCTCCGATCTGAGTCTCCTCAAAGAGCTCGCACCGGCCCAGAACATCATCAGCCAGGGCATTGACACTAGTCTGAATGGAACCGCCGCAGGCCTGCGCGGAAAGGAGATTAGGAGAAAAGAGACAAAGCGCAGCATTACCAACACTGACAAACAAACTTGCCCGGTGGGTCCCCACTCTTCACAGACAGCCCGGTCGTTTAGCTGATGCAAAACCATGCTGCAGGCCAGATTCAGGGAAAAAACCCACACTTTCATCTCATGCATCTAGGCAGGCTACCAACGTCCGAATTAATCCTCAACAGCAAAACAGGATTATGCTGCTTCTAAGTGCTGACTCACAGGCCCCCGAGTCCAGCAGCTACACAATGAAAGCTTAGGAAAAAACCACTCATGATGGAACGGGCAGGAACTAGGGAAAATAAACCCAATATATAACAACTGCAAACATCTAAACACATAAAAAATATCCAACATCAGATACAAAAAAAAAAAAAGGCAGCGTAGATGCAATTGGCGTGCGATCGCTCATTCCATCAAGGACAGCTTTGTCAGAATATGGCACCTTTATACAACAGCCACATTAGCAAAAAATGACACGACTTAAATTTTAAATCTTTGCAGGGAACAGGGTGTTCAGTCACAGACTGCTACCCCAGTTTGGGAATGACCGGCTTGGCACTGACACAACTCAGTTAAAAGTCTTTCAGAATAAAGAAGGCAGCTCACCATCATAGTTCGCTTGAGATCTTCTTCCGGAACACGGCCGGCACAGAACATGTCTCTATCCGCGAAGTACTGAGTAGCCACATCACCGATAGGAAGTTTGGACAGGACAACTTTGGCTCCCGACTTGTGGATTTTGTCGAGTTTGTCGTACAAGATGTTCCACTCGGCATCCACAATGGCCTGGTAATCCTAGAGAGAAAGGGACAAGCGTTCGCATTCCAAAGGGTGAGCAGCGCCTGCAAAGGGAGAGCTCCTCAAAGACAGCGGCTGCTCCGTCTGCCAGGGCCGCACAGCTGCTTTCCAGACTCACGGGGGATTTCGGGTTGCTCCATTTTATGGCTAAGGGTCAAAATGCCTCCAGCAGCAGAACTGAGCCAGATAAAGAGGCCGGATGAATGGAAGGAGAGGCAGCGACAGCTCAAGAGAGAGCAGGAGAAGGGATTATAGTGATGTCAGAGGCGTTTACAGAACTGTGCGTGGATGCTGGGGTGGAGAGACTTGCAGTGCCTATTGCACAGGGCAAACAGAGATCCTGAGAAACCTTGTGCTTCAGCAGCACGCCCAGGCCTGACCAGCCTGCCGTGTTCTGGCCATCAGCAACAGCCACAGAGAGCTGGGAATGCTCCCGGAGCAACGCCGCGCACAGCAGCCAACTCCCAACAGAACAGACCATCGCATTCACGAAGGCAGAGCGGGGGGCTTCAAGTCAACAACTACTGCGACCACAGCGGGGCCAAGACCCCAAAACCAAAGCACCCAGAGAGCGTGACTGTGTAACTGTGGTACCCAAACGCATGCAACGCTGCAGTGCTGCCCAGGAAGGCGTCAGAGGTGACCACGTTTCATAGAGGTGACGGAAGGAGCACTGCTGTCCCAACAGCTACCTTCTTGGCTCAAATACACAGAGGCTCTTGCACCACTTAAAGCACTGCTTAATAACCTTTGCCTGGAAGGGTACTTCTCAGGTGTAAGGACATCAGCTGTGCAGGCTTACACAGCACAGCTGGGGCACAGTGACCAGCAGAAACGTGCCCTAATCACAGCATCTGTTAGGTTGGCAAAGACCTTTAGGATCATCCCGTCCAACCGTTGCCCCAGCACGGCCAAGCCCACCACTAACCCATGTCCCTGAGCACCTCGTCCACACGGCTCTTCAATCCCTCCCGCGAAGGTGACTCCACTGTTGAGGTGACAAAGTCAATCCCTTTTATCCTACTCACACAGCCACGAGGAAGCGGAACAGCCTCTTACCTCCACCGTGTTTACTCTGACTTCAGCATTGTCCTTCTCAGCTTTGAGCTCCAGCTCCACGTTCAGCAAAGCGATCTTGGGTGACTGGTACTTCTTGGGCTGCATTTCAAACCCAGCGTAAGAGAATGTCTTCTTAAAGGCAACTCCGGCCACCAGCTGAGAGTCCTTGAAGACAGGGATTTGCGTAAGGTTCAGCCTCCCAAGGTTTTCTCAACAGGGTTAATAACTCTCACAGGAGACACCCTGCTTTCAGAGTCCTCATTTACAAAGCGCTCACCAACAGCCATCTCCTCTGATTAACCCACTTTTAAAGAAAATCAGCAGTAAATATTTTCTTCTCTCTGTTCACAAAAGCAGCTTCTATCACTTCCTTTCTACCCCTCAAGACACTGCAGCAAAAGACGCTGCACAATCTGAAGATCAAGGGATGGAGCAGCATGTTCTCTCCCTCTGATGTCTTTCCCTTTCTACCCTTTGAAGATGAATACTTCTCACCCACAGACCCACGTTCAGGGTGGGGGTTTGCCGTGGTTTGTTTCTCCAAGCTCCATCACCATCTCCAGAACCGTTTTGCAGCAGGACTGCCCTGCCCAACACTGGCCCCCTTGAAACGAACCTTCTCGATTTCACGGCCGTGAGAAAAATGTGCATCTACATCTCCTACCCCCAGTTCCTGACCACGCAACGCAGATTTGGCTCTGCCCAGCCACGGATGCCCAGCCGATCCCTGTCCCTCCTAAGCCTGGACACGCACACACTTTCTCTGCTCTAGACGACAGCGTGAGATGACCCAAGATTTCTCACAATCCAACCCTAAAAAGTAACGTGCTGAATTATTTGCCTCATCCTCCTGTGGGTCTCCAAGGAGTCCAACAAGGGGAAAACAACTGGGAGTAGGGAGAGCTGCTTTTATGCAGAATGGGAGACACCACCCTCCACAGGAGACCAATCTCTGCAAGCTTCCCAATACCAGTCGGCTCAGACACCACAAAAACAGATGCTGAAACGTTCCTAATTCACTGCATTAGTTGTCTGGGCAAGATAATGGTGTAATTATGATGTCTCAATGAAAAAATTGTGTCTCAATGAAAACACTCAGAGAGTGTTTACAGACAGCAACAGAATAATAATTCACAGAGACTGTGGAGGGCTTCAGTTTTCAGAAGGGTCCCAAGCAACAGGTCAAAGTGACACAGGATACAGGCAGAAGAGCACGGACACACCAGCTCTGCCACACCCCCACGTACAGTCCTGTGCACAACAGGTATTCCAGCGCTGCGGTATACGCTACACATCCCACCTGCCCTACACCCCTCCTTCACAACATTTCCTTTGCATTTTTCCCAGCCCCATACTCAGGCATACAACCAGGACTGTACGGCTTTTGGTTCCAGAAGTAACAAATGCTTCCCACCAAAACAGAAATATTTCATTACTTGCAGGCATAAATGGAATTTGTATCAGTAACAACACTGGCTGCAGAGGACAGCGAGGTAAGAATGTATTTGGCTCAAAAAAACATGATTCTCTACATAGAGAAAAGAAATCCAGCCCTTCTCACTAAGCTTTTTCCTCACATCAACAGGTTTGTTTCACTTTGGTGATTCCCTGACAGGCACTACCATGCCTGGCTGCATTTCTGCTCAGGTCAACCCATCAACAGAGCTGCAGTCGCTGTCTCCTAAGCTTTCAGGACAGGCTCCAACAGAACTTACTTCCAGAGCACCTCCTTGCACCTTCTTTATTCCAATCATTTTGAGTTGTAACAAGTCATCTAACATCATGACAGCATCTACGACCATCTTGGAAAAAAACTCCTTGCTCTGGGAGATGAGCTTGGAGCTCAGGGCTGTGGCTGCGCACTTCTCCAGCAGGCTTCTCTGCTCCCTGCAAGAGAAAGAAAACAAGGTCTTGTTCACGCACCCATTCTTCTCACAAACTCACTAACGCTGAGCATGGTATGGCTAATCTGCTCTGCTAGAGGCAGAGATCAGCTCCTTTCTATCGATGGGGAAAGCCAGGCACAAAGATGCCAATGTACGATTCTCCCTGGCAGAGCATCAGCCCAGCATTGACCAGGTTGCTTGCCTTTTAGACATCACAAGCCTGGGCTAAGCATCTTCTCCTTCATCCAAAGGCAGTAAGAAGTTTTTTAATCCCTCTGATGGTGGCACACTCCCAAAAACGTTACTGTGAGGAATGTATCATCCACTCTGTTACAGCATACAAGGGACAGCAGGGAAATATGGACCCAGGTTCTGTCACACAAGTTACTGCTGAGCACGTATTTCACATCACAGGACAGCAGAAAGTATACAACTCCTTTTGGGTTATTTGAGATGGGTACACAGTCCAACGTGAACATTTACTACAAGTATTAGTAAGGCCAGATCAAGCAGATGAGCTTAAAATGCAGGGAGAACATGAACTCTAATATTCTCACTCCTCTGAGGATACCATTTCCCTGTCCGTGACTTCATGAACTCAGCAGCTAAAAGGGGATCTGATCTTCAGAGCAGCACTGCCACTGATGACAGGGAAAGCTACAAGTCACCACCACCACCAGATAAAAGAAATCAGGCCACTTATTTTGGTACTTAGCTTCCGTGTGCACCGGAAGACACTGGCCTACATACTTCGCTGCTGCCCAAGCGACAGCACGGAGTCTCCCCGGAGGAGCGGGAAACTCCGACGGCTCAAGAATAACCCTGCTGTGGGGCTGCAGCTGTTGGCCCAACCTCGAGGCTTCAGCCAGAGCCACAGCAGAAGTCAGGAACGCCCTCACACCAGGTAACTGAAGCGCAGCTATACAACCGGGTCCTCTGGAAGGGAAACTTACTCTTTATCTTCTTTCTTCACTGCAACAGCGATGTCTCTGATCTTGTTTACTGCCTGTCAAAACACAAACCAGCAGCTGGATTAATGATTCCTGTTCGCAAGCTGATCAGATCTCCAACTTTTCTCTTCGTGTTGCCTTTTATTCCCTACTTCAGCATTGCTGAAGCTTCCAGCATTTAAGCTATTCCACCCCTCCCAGCACAGTATTTCTGAGAAACACACCAACCCAAGTTTAAGAGCAGCAGGAAGAGCCTCAGAGCAGTAGAGACCTGGGGAACCACAGGGCTATTGAGGGAGTTAACCCCCAGAGAAGGTTCAGTTTAACAGGACTGAGGTGCTTCATGAGACATAAGGTTTACCAGGGAGCAGCAGCAATCAGAATGGGAAACGAATTCTGGTTTGGTTTTTTTTTTCCCTCCAAGAAAGAATGAATAAAGGAGGCAACAGCACTCTAGAGGTACTGATGGGTAATAACAGCTCACTGACACAGAAAAGGCAGCTGATGTCTGCAGTAAGGCATCACGAGATTGCTGCTGCCACTCCCCATGCCCATTCATTACTGAACTTTGCATGCAAGTGTGTTATTTTTCTTCTCTGGCACAGAACTCCTCCCCCCAGAGGAGTTCCCCAAAAACTCCCCCCAAAACACCTCCCAGCTCCACAGCAGCAGCCAAGCCCTCCTTCAGCTACATGCAACACTGCCTTACCAGCTGCGTCGCCGTGCGGAAGGCCCGGATGATGATTTGAGGATGGAGGCCTTCTTCCACGTAGGGCTTCACTTGTTTCAAGAACTCCGCAGCGAGCAGAGTGACAGACGTGGTACCATCCCCCACCTGCATGGAGAGGAAACACTCGGCGTCATCCACAGGCTGCAGAGCTACTACGATAGCGGGTACGATGCCAGCACTCCAGGAGCAATTCCCACCCATTAACACAAAGTCCACACAACCCCGACCAGCCTGCTGCTCCTCATTACACTTCCAAGTGAGGCCAGGCCACCCTCCCTCCTACCTCTGCATCCTGAGATTTGGCGATGTCCACCAACGTCTTTGCAGCCGGATGGACGACATCGAGGAGCTTCAGGATGGTGGCGCCATCGTTGGAGATGGTGGCTTTGCCTAGGAGTGATGGAGGAAGGGAAGTCAAGCTCGAGTAAAGCCCTGATCGCTCTGAAAGGGCGCCCAACGCCCACAGCTTTCCAGACCTCAGAGAGGTGTTAATACAACAGCAATTTTGGACTCCCTGTGCCTCCCCATTTCGCCGTTCAGGCAAAGCCTGGCCCCAGCCATCATTACACTACAGCACACCCCAGCCAAGCCCTGATCCAGCACCATTCTGAGTTCTGTCGTGTCTCAACAACCACAGTCTCTCATCCCACTTAAAAACTGTTTTTCTTGAGCCAAATGACTGGTTTTTTTCCTCCTCTGCGATTTGAAACGTGATCCCCACGATAATTTAACACATCCCTGTGGCCCGACACACGACTGTGAATTGGCCGAAAAGGGAAGTTCAGCGGCAGCCCCCATGGAGAGCAGACGTTTCACAGAGGGTGTCTGTAGGCATCTCCATTCCACAGGAACAGCACCCTTTCAGTCCACTTTGGGAGAAGATCAAGTGAAGTTAGCCTGAGTGCAGAACAACTCTCCAGACCAATTAACAGGGGCTTAAAATTCATCTCTTACTTCTCAGTAGCCTCAGACAGATAAAACCACATATCCTAGTCTGACACTCACGTGAAGAAAAAGACTACAAATCAATCATATTAGTTATTAGGCAAATTTAAACCCAATTATCCCTTTTAATAGAAGTTATTAAATAGTTTTTACAAATAGGAACTGTAAAGATAATACCAAGACCTTCCACCCCACCCTTCAGTAACACCAATTACAAAAAACAAACACCACCACATTAGTTTGGTGACCTCATACAAGCCTTTTCAGAGTGGGGGCAAGCCTCACCTCTAAATCACACCAAAAATCAACCCAGGAACATCAACTAACCTCACACTCGGCCACAAGAAGCACTGAGTAACTCCGCAGGTATTTATCAGCCCCTTTTAAAAAACAGAGAGGGTCAGAGATACCTGAAGACCAAGTTCAAGACACAGTTTGCCCTTTCCAGTGTGGACCTTCTCCTGTTTGATCCCTCTCACCCTGGATCTCTCCAACCTCACAAGGACCACAGCTGCCTTAACTCAGGCTAGAAGGCAGCAGAGGTCCTCAGGTAAGTCTGACAATTAACTCCTCTCCAAGAGCCAAGGCCAGAGTCAAGGTGCTGACTTGACTCTGAATACCGAGACAGAAACTGAACCTCTGTTGGAAGAGTTAAGGGAGCATGGGGTGAAGAAGCTGAAGTCTGCCTATATGCAAATGCTGGGTTTAATATGGAGACACACGCCCACTGCCAGCACACACTGCACCTGGAGAGTATTTCCAGGTCCACTGCCCAGCGCTTACCCTGGTCATCCACGATGAGCTTGTCCATGCCCCGAGGTCCCAGGGTAGTGCGCACAGCTTCTGCGATAACCTGGCAGGCATTGATGTTGCTGACAAGCTGCGGGATCCCCTGCGAGGTGTCTGTCCCCTCCTTCAGCAAGATAACTGGTGTTGGCTGAAGAGAGAACCAGAGCTGTTACTTCAATCCCAAAGGCCTGAAGTTAACTCCTCAGGCAGCCCAGCAAACTACCATCACACGAAAAGGCCGAGATCAAAACCTGCAGTTTCCTTGAAATACCTCTGCCTCTACACGAGCTAACTGCTTTCCATCTCCCACTGCTCCCACAGCATAACTGGAATACACCCAACTGCCTCCAGTATACATTCTGGGACTGTACCACAGCTGTTCCCAAAAGCAGGCTTCCTCGGCACAGCGTAGTTCAGCAAAGGGTAGATTGAGACTGGACATAAGGAAGAAGTTCTTCCCACAGAGGGTGGTGAAGCACTGGCACAGGTTGCCCAAAGAAGCTGTGGATGCCCCATCCCTGGAAGTGTCCAAGGCCAGGCTGGATGAGGCTTGGAGCAACCTGGTTTAGTGGAAGGTGTCCCTGCTCATGGCTGGGGTGGGCTTTAAGGTCTCTTCCAACCCAGACTGTTCCATGACTCTGATTCTACAAAGTTCCGACTGCGATGCTAGACTGGAGAAGACTGTACAGGCAGCAGTTACTGAGATAGTAGGGAACTGCACGAGTGCTGCAACCAGACCAAGGATTTTCTAGGATAGGGCCAGTAAGGTGGTCAGAAGAGGCACAACAGCCCTTTCCCTGTCTCACCTCAAATCAGCATCCAAGCTGCCCCCAAGGATGGTAACTGCTGAAAGATGCTTTCACAAAGAAAACGTGGTAGACTAACATGAGTTGTGTTACACCTGCCTGACAGTAAACTGCTGGAGACAGCTTAGAGGATGGCAGAGGCCACAGCAAACCAGGGCTTCTCCCTGCTCCGAAACTGCACCAGCCCTTTTCAGCAAGCAAGCATGCCTTACAGGCAAAGCTCAAGCAAAGTCCAAACAGCCGAAGTTTGGGAGACACCCAGTTTCAAACAGCCACCTGCGGGCACAGAGAAAATCATACTACAGCTGTTGAGCTGAGTGACAGGCTGGGCTCGGGGTACGCGAGCAGAAGACCGTATCACCATCAGGCCTCCCCAAGCCCTGTAAAGATCTTTCGGAAGACCACAGAAAGCTCCTCCACACCCACCTGAGCAGAGATCTCAGTGGGAAAGAAACCCTTGCAGGCCCAAGAAAAACTACGCTAGAGGCAGACAGGCCGCCTTTGTGCCCCGCTCAGCAACGGGGCTCAGCGCTGGGGAGCGCCGGGGTGGAAGGCGACCCGGGAAGGGGCTGGGCCGGGAGCAACAGAGCCAAGGGTCCGGAGCAGAGGGCGCGGGCGGGCTCTGCGGGAGCACGACTGCCCCTCGCAGCACGCCCGCCCACCCCCT
>NW_010248448.1:0-17529 GCF_000690775.1 Eurypyga helias
AAACCATTCTGTGATTCTGTATTAAATGTTGGGTCAATATGAAAGCTAGCACATTGCCTGAAAAACTTACTAAAGAGCTAGGTCGTTCTGTTTGGAAAATATCTTCCATTTTACCTTGTTTATTTTCTGAAGAGAAGGAGAAGTGGAATAAATAGTTTACATTTCTTTTTTTCATCAAGGAAAAATCAAGTGTTTTAAAGATGATAATACAATACAGGACCTTCCCATGAATTAGTACTTCATTCCAGTGTTAAATCTTAAGGAAATGAAGTACAAAATTAGGTTTTAAATAAAGGTAAGAAGACATTAATCTAATGTTGTAAATAGCTTTGGCAGGATTTGTTTGCTCGGGTTCCACAAAGAAATCTGCAACTTATCCCTATTTGTTTATTTGTAGACATGCTTGTGTTTCCTCATAACTAGCTATACCTCTAGTAGCTATTCACAGACAGAGGTAGCTACAGCCAGTCTCTGAAAATATCTTGCTCCTTGTAACTATTTGATCCTGTAATTGTCTATAAAAGTTTGGATGCAGTGCTGATGCTGGGAAGATTTTATGGCTCACTAAGGAGCACTTGTGGCTATGTTTTGATAGCCAGGTTTGTGGTTCTGGAAAAGTTCAAGAATTCCAGGAGGCCATCAGTGCAATAATATTATTCTATCTTTTAAGTGAAAAAGAAGAAAATACTAGAGGATTGTGAAACAAGTGAAATGTCCATAGATAATAATTTTCAATAATAAAACATCTCTGGCATAAAATTTATAGTTTAAAACAGTGAGTGTCAGCTTTAATTTACTCTCACCAGATGAAGATAACAGCTGAAGGTATACAACTCACATGGCGAAATATAGCAATAAGCTTCACTTTTTTTTGATTCTAGAACACCCACCAGTTTATATTAGCGTCATGTATTTTTCTCTCTTGAAATGCTACAAGGAGTGCACCTATTCTGGATGAGAAGCAGACTTGAACACAGTCATATTCTGTAATGAGAGACAGAGATTTAAACAAAATTCTGTTAATTTTGTCACCATAGATTTTAAGCTGAGTTTTCAGCTCAGGACTTCTGGAAAAAGAGTCACACTTTCACTGCATTTGACAAATGCTGGAACTTGTTTTAAAAGTCTGGCTTATTTAACATTTAGACACCTTGTGTACTGGAATAACTGACTTTATTTAGAATGTTATAATAAAATTATTTGTGAACATTCTTATGAAATTATTTACCTGGAGTATCAAGATATTAATAATTAATCAACATTGTTATAGAATGAAATGTTACTGAAAATGTAGGAAATAATCTCTGGGGAAGGGAGAGGAACTCAGACCATCTGAGGTTTTTTTAAGTATATTCAGGCTGTCACAGAGTTGCAGCTTTAGACTCATAATACTTTGCTGCACGTTCCCTACTTGGACATTGCCAGAGTGTCTTATGCTTCTCTTGTTACAGTACATTCAATGCTCTTTAAATTGCTGAAGACTGCAGTAACAAATCCTTCATTCACACCCAATTTATTCATCTTCTGTTCTTTCCTAATTTATACACTGCTCACATCACTGTGGTACTTGATTGATTCCCAAGTGATATATTTAATAGCCATCATGAGTACCTATCCTCTTAAAGGGAGGATATGTGTGTAGCACAGTGATAATTGCAGTTTATTTATAGATGATGGGTGCTATTTATCATGAGCCAGCAGTGTGCCCAGGTGGCCAAGAAGGCCAACGGCATCTTGGCTTGTATCAAAAACAGCGTGGACAGCAGGTCCAGGGATGTGATTCTCCCCCTG
The DNA here is from genome assembly GCF_000690775.1 of Eurypyga helias. Classification (NCBI taxonomy): domain Eukaryota; kingdom Metazoa; phylum Chordata; class Aves; order Eurypygiformes; family Eurypygidae; genus Eurypyga; species Eurypyga helias. The sequence continues at coordinate 1,792 of NW_010248448.1, forward strand.
TACTCGGCACTGGTGAGGCCGCACCTCGAGTACTGTGTTCAGTTTTGGGCCTCTCACTACAAGAAAGACATTGAGGTCCTGGAGCGTGTCCAGAAAAGGGCCACAAAACTGGTGAAGGGTCTGGAGAATATGTCTTATGAGGAGCGACTGAGGGAACTGGGCTTGTTTAGCCTTGAGAAGAGGAGGCTGAGAGGAGACCTGATCACTGCCTACAGCTACCTGAAAGGAGGTTGTGGAGAAGTGGGTGTTGGTCTCTTCTCCCTAATGACAGATGATCGGACGAGGGGGAATGGACTCAAGCTGCGCCAGGGGAGGTTTAGATTGGACGTAAGGAAGAAGTTCTTCACCGAAAGGGTTATCACACACTGGAACAGGCTGCCCAGGGAGGTGGTGGAGTCACCATCCCTGGATGTGTTTAAGAGACGGGTGGATGAGGTGCTGAGAGATTTGGTTTAGTGGCGGACAGATACGGTTGGACTGGATGATCTCTAAGGTCTTTTCCAACCTAGTGATTCTATGATTCTATGAGAAAAGCTACATTTTTCTCATGTATATGACAAAAAATGGAAAATAACTGTGATTTACTATATCACCTTTAGAAAGGGGACGATGACTTTTCTGATGGAGGAGGTTTCTCATGGTTCCTCATTCGCACCAAACGTTAATGGCTGTGAGGTGGACTTTGCAAATTAATGGGGCATAATGCTGTTGGCAGCTCTGCATGGTTGTTTCCCACTCTGCCCGCATTTTAAGCTGGTTGATGGCAAATTGAATTTAAACTGGTCACTGAGTTAGGCTACTGAGCCCTGAGAGAGAGGAAGGGTATATTGGTCAGGTTCAGCACCACATATTACAGATGTACCACTGTTGACATGTAATATGTATCGATATTATAATATTTTTACACTGATTTATTCAAGCTAATGATCTATGACTAAGAAAAACTAGGCATTACCAAGGATGTTATATTATATATTAGTTTGATGTGTAATGACTATTGCTGGTCATTGAGAAAAAAGAAATCTGTATGATTTTTTCTCAGGCAGATGGAGGCTAAAGTACTCAAGTTTTTATATGATCATTACTATAGTATTCCTGGTGAAAGCCAGACTGTGAATCTCAGATAAGTGATCATACAAAGGTAGATAAAAATTCTCAGTGAATGCAGACCTGTTGCCAAAAATTATACACGTCTCTGCTCCAAATCTATTTGCAAATTCACATTCAATTTTTCAAGCACCACAGGCTGAAACACTCTGTTCAGTAAGAACTGGGATCTGGATATCCACCTCATAGGCAAATGTCCATTTTCTTGCTATTCTGTGACTAATGAGAACTGAAGAAAAAATCCGTACTATATGTTCTTTACTGAGCCAAACTTCTGTTTCTCTTACTATTCTCTCCTAATTCTTTCCTAAATACTAAAGGTATTTTGCATAAGCAAATCTGTGTTTAAAGGAAATGATGGTAATATGTGGATTTTTTGGTTTTGTTTTCTTAATCTCTTTTTCCAGTCTCTAATACATAACTGTGACCATTAAGACATTTAATTGCCAACCTTTGTTTATAGGAAAGCATTTTAATATAATTCCTCAATGAAGCATGAAACTTCATGTCTCTTCACAAGCTGTTAGGGCATCTATAAAATTACTTTTTTGCTTATCATTTCCTGTTTAAACTGGATTTCTTTTTGTATTTTTCTCACTATGTATTTGTTTTTAAAGTTCTGCATATATGTGCTACTTGTTATGCTATAGAATGAGAGACTGTCAAATCTATCTTACAGATGAAATGATTTTGTCTTTGTAGTGCAGAACACCTATACCCAGGCTGGGGTTGGACCACCCTGGACCAGATCCCAGTTTTCCCAGTGTCTTTACCTTGCACACTGCCATCTGGGTGGATCCAGTATTGGCAGTGGCAGCTCTTCCCAGGCTGTGGCAACACGTTGGAAGGAGTGCTTCTACATACTGTTAGTGAAACCCAGAGAGCAGATGGAAGTATCACATGGACCAGATTTGCTGTGAAGGGGGCATTTGGACCACATATTTGCATGTGTATAAATCCTATAAAGATCAGGGATGATAATCTAATTCTAAAGCAGGTCCCTAGAGAAGTGGGCCAAGGCTTTTTGTTAATGTAACTCACCACGTGGCTGTACCATGCAAAGGGAGTGCCGAGGATCTCCCTGAGCTGGGACTGGGTATGCTAGCTCCTGAACAGGTCAGTGGCATTGGTCTAGGACAGCACCTCAGCATGGTGCTGCACTGTATCATGGGCAGCTCACAGTCAGAAGGGTAGGGACAGTGGTGACTGCATGCAGGAGGATGGCTCTCCGAGTGTCGCTAAGTCCCAGATTCCATTTTTAACAATGGTGCAAGCTTTGGCGCTTTTCTTGTAGCACCCTGGCAAGCATTACATACTTGAAGCAGTTATGAAGACTGAAGGGAGTGTATGCATTTCCATAGCAGGCTCAAAACCTGTTGGATCACCCCTCTGCTCCTCTCTCTGCAGGCATATTGTTTCAAAGACTCCGTCCCCCAAGTTTTATCCTTGTTCTGGTCCTTCTAATGCTGTTGTGTGAATTGAAGGCAGGAACTAGCTAAACTGGAGGAAAAACAGAAATAAAAGGGCTTTCACCTTTTTTTTTTCATAATTTTCAGAGCTTATGCAAAAATATCTGGTTGAATGTGTTAAAAGTTTCCAACCTCCTGTGCATACTCATTCTTCTTGTAACTAGAGCAGCTGCTGCACAAAGGTCTTTGTCTCACCTGTCAGTACCTCTGACAGAGTGAGAGGTGCACCATGGAGTCACTGGCACCTGAGAAGGAAACTGCTGCTCTTAAAACAGCCAAAGTCCTTTTGTCCACAGTACTTTGTTTTTTTCTGCCCCCACCTCCCCACCTTTGCACGCCCTCCCCTGGTGCATACTCAAGCAGATTTTTAAAGGACTGGAGGGCCTTAAATCTCACTGCTCAACACCACCAAAGGCAACTAGAAAACGACTTTCAAAATCCCCATCAAGGGCCTTTTACCCTTATTGAATGAACGGGTAGATGAAAGGAAACCCAGAGGTGAATTGCAGGTGTTTTTGAAGTATTAAGCCCGTGGATATACGGTGGAAGGACTGATGGGTTTGTGAGAAAGGAAAAGTATGAGTATTGTGGATTCCTAAGACTGGAGAAAAAGTAAATAAACAAGGAGTTGTCACACACATTGCCAAGGTGCTGCTGATTTGGTAACAATTTCCACTCCTTGCCTACACAGATGAAAGCAATGATGGTCAAGCAGCCTTCCAGGCCCCAAGCAGGAGATCTTGCAGCAGGACCTGTACCTTCACTTTCACCGACTCTGCTGTTGTTACTTCCTTCTCAACAAATGTATGTAGTGATTTTGAGTTTAAGACTTTTTTTTCAATATAGCATGCATTCCACAGGCTTTTCAGAAATCTCAAAATGTACCTTTCATGTGCACAGAACCTGCCTCCTCTCACCAGACTCTAGCTTGTTGCATTACACTACACTTAGCTATTCAGTAAGGTATTTTGGCATTGTCTGCTGGTTCCTGTTTAAAGTAAAACACATCCTAGGAATTGGATGGTGGATTTTAATACATCATCAGTTTGCTACATACAGAAAGCTTAATAACATAATATAGATCTTTCTTTTCTTGACATATCTTCTGCGTCTCTTCTTTCTGTCCCATGCATTTTAGGCCATCTAGGAAGATTCGACCCAAGACAGGGTTCACTCCTCCTGGACTTGCATATTCCACCTTAATAATCTAAATACTAAAATCAATAAATTCTTATTTTTGTAAGCAATACTTTATAAGCAAATATATAAAAATACCTGCTAAGATTATAAACACTGCTTTTTTATTGAGGATGTAATATAGATCTTTTATTAGAAGAGAGCTAATGTAGAACATAGTTTAATACACATGGTATTAATTAGAAAATATTTTTGAGCTTTTTTCCACATATTGCTGATATGTAATATTTCATAACTGTCTAACTTACTTCTAGCCTCTTTGTCAATGCCTGTAAAAGACAGGAGCTGTTTTATTTGCTTGCAGGCTATCACGTATTGCATGTTTCTTTCCTCCAAAGTCAGCAGGCAGCACAGCTGAAGGGATGGCTTGCCTTTTCCCTGCTGCTGCACTTCTAGTCTGGATGAAATGGAGGGTCTGAGGGTGGGCTGGATGCTCAGTGCACAGCTGGGGAAGTGGGAAGAGGGAGATGATAGGGTAAGCCTGTGTGCACGTGTGTGCCTGTGAGCATCTGTGCGTGCCTGTAAGTATCTGTGCATACCTGTGAGCTCACAGGCTGCCTGAGCAGGACCTGAGAGACTGCAAGGAGACAGGGAGTAGACCTGGATGAAAAGCAGAGAGCTTTTTCCTGCAGACTGTAGCATTGTTGCAGAGACCCATGTTAAGCTGCTGGGCTGAGAGCAAGACCAGGAGAAAGGATGGTAGACAGAAAGAGACAGAGTTAGTTTACAAACCCTTTTGATTTCACTCTAAATTTCTGTAAATGAAAAAGAAACCACAGCATATTGTTCTAGTGTCTGTGCCCACAAACCACAGTTGTTTTAGGTTCTCACCCCATTTTGCTCTTTTATTGTCCTTCCCTTAAGGACAAATCTTACCTTCTTCTCAAAGCTACAACCAGTCAAATTACTGTCATGGTCACAACTCCCTACCCAAAAGCACAGGTTCTCCTGTGTTATCATTACTCTTTTCAGCACAAATCCAAAACATAGCCTCATACTTGCTACTGTGAAGAAAAGTAACTGTCCCAACTAAAACCAACATACCATAGCAGCGAGCAATGCTCGACCCTCCCTCAGTTAACGCACTGTGTTCTGGTCCCAGTGGCTTGACAGCTGGTCTGGGTTTGTTTTGGTGTATAGAAACCCTGCTGTGTTTGAAGAATTTCTACTCTTTGTCAAGAAAGTAATTTCTGAGTGGTGGCAGCTTGGGGGAAAGCAAGGGGTAGACAGAGCCAGGGGGAAGGTGTCAGGGCAACATCCTGCACAGAAAGAGACGGGAAGGGGCTCCTCAGTGCCTCCCCTCCCACCTCCCACCAATGCTGAGAGGGGGAACATCTTCTGCTCCTGCTTCTTCCTGTTTCTGTCTCTTCCTCCTCACCAGAGGAGGAAGGCGAAGCTCGGGCCATCCTGCTTCCTAGGTGAGGGGGGACGGAGTCAGGAAGAGAGCACAGCAGCAACGGGCCAAGCTGCATGCTCTCCTTCAGCTGCAGAGCCCTTCCCTGCAGCTTTCCCTTCTCATATTTACTATGTATTGCCACATTCTTTTGGCCCTTTTGGTTTGTCCATCTATCTTGATTTCTGAGTCATGGCTCTTGTGCTGTGAAGTACAGATGACTGGCTACAGGTTATACATCCCTCGATAAATTCTTATCCCATTCCCCCCATCCCCACACAGTCCTATGATTTAAATCAGCCATATGGGTGAAAAACTGGAGTAAGTCTGTTACACTGTATGTTCCATGGTAATTTATAGCAGAATCTTATTCCTTCCCTCTTCGTGGTTCCTGGCTGTACCATAATAATATCTTATTAAATGCTTTAGACAGCTGAATAATCTGTTTGGCTGTCTCATATCTGTGTTTCACTGCTCTAAGCCCATATGCTTTTGTTTTCCCCATGTCACATGTGTGTCAGTTTGTTTGTCTAGCTCTGTTTCTTGACTGCCATACTCACTACTTTCCATGTCCTCCATCCACACTTTACTGTATCCACTCTCAGCTATCGAAATTCTCCTTTCTTTATCTACCTGCACTCTTCAGGGGACAAAGTTCAGCCTAACTAGGAGAGCCATCATGAGCCTGCAGACCTGGTGTGGTCTGCACAGACAGAAGAAAATCTTTCAAGGGTTAATCTCTCTGTGGAGCCATGCTCTCGTGCCCATGGGTCTCTGGAGAGCAGAGCTGGCCAGCAGCTACAGGACAAGGCTGGGAGCTGGTTGGGGATCCCCAGTAGAAATGTTCACTTTGGTATCCATATGCCTCCCTGCCTCATCTGTGAGTCCAATGGAAACAGTTCCCTGGAATGCATTCTGAAAACAGTGTTAGATGGTTGCCAGGCATAGGCTGGGAAACAATGGGAAAATACTGTTACACTGTGATTTTCTTTCCTTTGCTCAGGAACTACTCTGTCTTTGAGGCTGTCTCTTTGGGACTTATTCAGAAACAGCTAACTGATGCTTAAATACATGACGTCTCTTTGGTGTAGAGATGAGATTCTAGGAATGGAAACTGATATTTGTATATTTAAAATAAGGAGCTGAATTCCCTAGCTGCTGTCAAGTCACTTGGTTTCCAGCCAGGATGTTATCCTACAGGCTCACCGTGGAGAAGTCCCCTTAGAAGGGTAATTGTAATTTTGCATGACAGGTCCTATATTTGAAAGTTTACTGAAATAGGGATTTATTTTACATAGGACTGTAATTATTTTAAAACAGCTTTTTAATCATATATTGGGACCAGTAGACAGGCTATGGTAGGTGGAATCATATAACTAAAATGTGCTGATATTGGGGATTAACTTCTCTCCTAGAAAAAATAAAGCATGCACTGTCAAACACTTCCAATGTTTAATCCTCATCCAATGAATTATATTGTTATTGTTCTCAAAGGCTACCTCCTCCTGTGAGGCAGAAGGTTTTCTAGCCTTCACCCCATAATCTTTCTTGTTGAACCATTCAGTACTGGCAACTATGATAAACTCTCTCTCTTCCTAGAGAAATGAGCATATTCTCCAAGGTTAGGTAAAAAAATAAATTTAGGCATTTCCAACGTTGTGTTTACTGATCTGGTTTTCTTTTACAGGACTTAACTGATAAGCTTAATGCCTTCAGCCGTTCTCTGAATCTTCAGCTAAGGAATTATTTCTAAAGTCAGATGGTGTTACAGACCTTCTGTTATTCATACTGCTTATTTAAATTGAGCCATTATTTTCAGAATTTATAAGTGTAAAATTAAAAAGTGTTTAAAATCTGTCTGCTTGCAGCAGCTCTGCAAACTCCTCAGGATGACTGTCAGGTTAACACGACATTATGGATAGAGCCTAGGCCGGATTGGCTATTCCAGCTCCTCAAATAAGGGGAGAATACTTGGTGGGGAAAGTCATTACTCAAGGAATGCAATGACAAAACAGCACACTGTTCCAGGGTAGTACTGGACATTTCACAGGATCATAAAAATCTTGGCTTCTATTCATCGAGGGCCTTTAAGCAGCTGAGTGATCCAACTGCTTTCAAGTGCCTAGAAGAACAAGTGCTTTCTTAATGTTACATCAGGTTTTGTAAATCTAACATGTAAAACTACATGACATTCATTAAAAAGAAATCATTGTATTTCTTTTTATTCAGGTAGAGAACTGTATTCTTCTGTAACTGATAGAAAGATCAAGAACTTTACAACTGTGCAAATACTGTCTAGCTTCAGGGGAAGTAACTGGGTGCATAGTTTTAACATGGACTCCTCTTAGGAAAGATCTTGAGATTATTGGATTATAAAAATTAGTTTGGGTTTTTTTTGGTTTTGTTTTTTTTTTTTTTTTTTAACTTGAATGGAAAATAATTCAGTCACAATGAAAAACATTCATGTATTTGCTCCAGTTAGGTCAGTTTGTATCTTACAAAAGTTGAACTTGATTATTCTTGTTGCTCACAGCAAATCTCTGTACAGTAGTAAAATCACTAAGCAAAACTGATCTTGAAATTAAATGGACCTTATTCCAATGTAAGCATTACCTGGTCCTGGAAACACTTGAGCTGTAGCATAACAGACTTTTTTTTGGTCAATTACTCCAAATTTGGAAGGCAGAACTTGATAACAGTTTAGTTAGACCAGTTTACTAATCAATTATGAACAACAACACCTCCATTTAATGTGAAATCTAGAGCAATGAGTGTGTGGTAGGGTTTTTATTCGTATTTAGGATATGAGATAATCAGAGTGGATTTCATTGTGGCAAACCAGAAGAGAAGAATGTATGCTTGCACCTGCCATGTTTCTTCCTTATTCAACCTTTAAGAGCTTGCTTTAAAAATCTTAGATTTGTAGTTCTGTCACAATTTCTTCAAAGTGGGGGAAGGGTAAGCAAGGTATGAACTTAACAGTATTTACATTTGAACACTAAGCAATTTCTGAAGAGTGTGGTAGGAACTAGTTATTGCAAGGACTATTATTTAGTTTAATTGATCCCAGCTGGGCTTGGAAGAGATTCCAGCCAAAAGCATGTAAATGTTTGCCAAGATCCTGTCATATTTGATAGCTCACACTGCTATGAACTTGGCTAAGAGAGGTCAGTCACATAGCAAAAACTAAGCTCTCCTCCGTTGTATCCAGGCTAGCTTAAAAATGCAGATACGTTGCCAGCTGACTAGCAAGCCTTTCTCCTTTCAACCTTGTTTTAAGAGGCCCCTCATTTCTTGGAAGTGGGGGAGTGCATCACTGAGAGCAACGGGAAGATGTTCCACACGTGGAGTGATGGGCAGACACAGCTGCTCTAGGATCCTCTGGGCATCTGTTTTCATTAAAACTTCAGTTGTGCATTTGACCTATCAGCTGGATTCAGCACGTCACTACTAAAGGTACACAGTGTATCCACTAATTAATCAACCTCCCTTTAAAAATCTCCCTTTTGTCAGGAATACCTTCTTTTTTTTCTTTTTAGGGTAATGCCCCCTCAGGCTTTTGCTAACTTTATTAAAGTTTAGAAAAGTTTGTGCAACATAATTTAGGACAAAACATCACAAGAAATATATTCCAGGAGCAGGCGCATTAAATGTGAAGAATTTCATGTTGCTTTCCTTCCTTAATAGCTCCCTGAGCAATTTAGGATAGAACAATAATTTGAAAGAAATATGAAATATCTAATTAAAGACATGTAATTTTCTAATCAACTATGGCTTTCCTTCTCAACTCACTTAACAAGTGTAGTTATTTATGTTGTTCAAAAGAGCTAACCAGGCACCTCTTGTGTTGTTGAGATTTATGCCCTGGGTTTCCTCCTTCTGTTTTCTCTGTTGGACCATAACCACCATGAGGGAACTCTCAGCCTCTCCAGAGAAGTAGTTCCACTTTGCCTAAATAATTAAATATTCCCTGGACCAGAGGACTGGAACCTCTACAATGGTCTTATTTTTTCCCTTCTTTATTCTTTGTTTCCCTCTCAACCTGTGAATATTTAATTATAAAGTGGAAAAGTCCAACAGAAGAGATGAAGTCAGGGAAGATCCTCTAGGTCAGGGGAATTGGCTTTTGAACTGCATTGTCCCACTGGAGAGAAACAAAATTATCCTTCCATAGCTGAAGATCTGGCTCATTTAATCCAAAGCACTGTCATTCTGGTTTCCAGAATAAAGACTTTCAAGGAGCACTCTTATGGGGAAAATTAAAGAGCTACTATGAGCATAAGCACTAAGCTTACAAAATACATGCTACATGGCTTCATTATTATTAAATTTGGCAAGATATAGACATGAACACAGTGTAACAAAGTTAGAGTTTTACCTGTCATAGCAAATAAGTAATAGGATATGGAGGTTCAGGAAACTGCTCAAGGGATCTGAATCAGCTAGGCCACTGAATGGTTGCAGTCAAAGCTTGCTACTATCTAAAGTGCTTACTGAATTAAAAATAAGCTATAAATCTCTGTCCAGCTCCCGTGAACATAAATATGTAGCATCTTTGTTATTTTTAGATGGTATTCTTGCCAGAGAGGCAGTCTGGGCAGTTGCAGGGAACGCATTGTCTTCTCTCAGTTGTTTTCACAGTTTGCTGAGGATTCATTACGATCTGTGATGACACTGTTCCTGCTGCTGTTAATAATGGATTAAGAGCAGAGCTGAACATCATGGACTTAGGGACAGTGAATGACAGGGTAGGTGGCAGATGCTGAGGGCACAGAATGGGGAGAGAGGAAAAGCAGAATCAAGAAAAAGCCAACAAATGAACACTCTAATATTAAAGCACTGAAGAATCAGATTTTTTGGGAAAAAACAAAATACCATTATATTTATAAACTCTCTGGTAATTTGACTCATTTAACAGCTCAAGCTTCTGAAAAGATCTGCTTCGCATTGGCCATATTCAGACATTAGAATTTTGGAAGTTTGTGACAATTATGCTAACTTTACACCAGCTACACAGCATAATCCTCTTGTCTGCAAGCCTACTGTCCAGGTGTTAATTTTACAGTGAAAAACTGGATGCTTGTGATCACCTTACAGTGCTTCTATTTAGCAGCATCTAGTTAAGCAGAGGAGAGAAATTTTAAACAGTAATTATGGTCTGGACACAGACAAAAATCAGTAACAGATTTACTGGCAACTTTATTGTGTAAGCAGAGAGAAAGATTGTGAGGGAAACACTGTTAGGTCAAAGTTCAAAAATGTGTACTCAAATAGAATGTTTTTGGCAGTCATGTACTAGAAATATATATTTAGATGCCAGATGTAGGTATTTATACTTTATTTGAGTTCCACCTAAAGTTTGTCAAATGTAAAAGGGTGACCTATCCTAATGAAGAGAGGCAAAGCAAGGGCTGATCTAAGTCTTGGAGTAAAATGGTGTGATGAGGGTGGCTGGTCAGAATCAGGTAGAAATGCAACACTGATTATTTCATATTCTCTCATATATTGCATGGCTCACAATTCTGCTTAGTTTAGTCTAGTTCAAGCTTTCAATAATCCAGGTCCCTGAGCATTTCCCTATTTCTGTAGATTCCTGGACTAAGGCAGAGCATGAAAAGCAGTGCAGATCCAGTTCAGGCACAAAAGCAGAACCCCGTGATATTGTGGGACATTTCTGTGTGGTGTTAATGGTAGGAATTCAGTGGGCTAGCATCCTGCTGGCATTAGCAATGCTCTCGCTTGCTTTAGGCTACACCAGTAGCTTGTACCACCTTTTCTCAAGCACCAAGTGAAAAAGTAAGCATACTGTAGATACTTGTCACCACATCCTGTTTAGCTTGGGCAGCTGTCTTTTGGCATTTCTGTCTTGGCTCATGGTCTTGGTTGTAGGCAGAATGATTGCAACTGTTTTAGATGACGAAGGATTTCTCACGTAGGGAGCGCATTTCACGACTAGCAATGTTTAACATTAAGAGAAACTAAAGTTTCCAATAGTACCACATTGTGCACAAACAATAAGTAGCCTTTTGAAAAAAATGGACATCTTTGGAAAGTTCAATTGAACGACAACTTGGTGTAACTTTTCAATGAAAAACTGGAGGCCAGAACTTTTCTTCCACTTTGTCCTTTAGTTTTGAACCTGTTTACAGAAACATCCTTTGAACATTGATTCTTTTTATCAAGAATGCTATTTTAGAAGTAATTAAAAAAACCCATCCTTTTTCTTTCTGTTTTAGCAAATTGACATTAAAGCATTTATATACAGAACAGAGGTGTCAATGATGTAAATAACTATATAGGATATAGTGTAGAACTAACACTTAGAACAAACATATATATTCTGAATAACACTTATTAAAGTATGATAATTAATAGAAAAGGAATGCCATGTTTAACTCTCCTACACTCTATATATTACTAAATTTTGTATATTCCTTGGTGCTTAGAAAGACTTAGTACAAATAGTGCAGTAGAGTGAGAATTATAACTTTTTGATTCAATCATTGAAACAAGTCGCAAGAAAAACCTGAGTATGCACCTAGATACCTGCACTGATACCAGGGATGACACCTTTCCACTTTAGTGACATCCGGACTGTGTTCTAAGTTAATATTGTGGTACCTTACACAAGTGGTTCTCTAGAAACAGATTTATTCTTGTAGTCCTGAACCAGCCCGATATGAGAAACAATATCAAACTTCAACTAAATGTGCTTCACTTCAAAAGGACTGTACGTGGGCTTAACGTTCGCTGAGGAACACAACCAACGTGGTGACTGTCTTGACAGTGTAAAGAAGAGTGCAAAGAAGATGCTTTGTTACACATGCCAGTTATCGGCTTACACCAGGGTAAATGATCAATAAAGAGCAAATTAATTCTTCTTCAGGTGGGTAGTAGATAAAAGCTGCTGAGGAAGATCCACTCCAGTTGTTATATTGCTTTGGGAGGGTAATGTGTCTGTTCATTAAAGTCAGTTAGAGAAGGGAGACCATGCTATTCTTGACCTTTATTTTAAATTATTCTTCAAATGTCAATCCTCTATAACAGAATAGGGTTCATTAAGGCTTAAACTGTAAAGCTAGCATACACTACTTAATGGAAAAGGAATTATGTTTTTCTCAAGTACTCTCTATATGTTACAAAATAAGACCATTTAATACATTTTTTCTAAAAAAGGAAACAACAAAAGAAAATGTCCCTCAGACAGATGTAATCTATCAAATTTTAGATTTTAGATTTTACATATAGCTCTCATCTTCAGGACCATGCAGATGTGACAACAGAAGAGAGCTGCAGAAGGAACTCATGAGCTGCTGTTGCCTGAAGCAGATCCAGGCACGGGGGCTGGATAGAGCCAGACATCTGGCAGTGCAGGGATGCTGAGTGAGGGTGGCTACAAGTCAAGGAAAGGCTGTGAAGTCAGCTTTTGCATCTGTGTGCACATGTAGTGCTTTAAGCATGCTGGAACCAGTGACTTGCTTTTGATTCTTTAACATGGCACTAGTGGAAGGGAGAAGGCATTAGATGACATACACAAAACTTGTAGTAATAACTTCACTTCTTTGAAGGTTTTTTACACCTTGTATAACTCCTCAAGGAGTAAGGTTGTGTGTAGTGTGAATACGGAAAGCAAAACTATGTCCTTACTAAGATGTTGGAGAACTACCCTGTCCATTGATTCATGCTTTAGCTATTCCTCCAACTCTACCACAAAAGACCATTTTCTTTTTATTTGTATAGCCCTGTCCTCAAATGATAAATATCGTGTTTCATTCTTGTGTCTTACTTCAGTGGTCAATGTTAACCACGAACAGTGTGTAAATAAAGCAGAACGTCTTGCATGTGCTGTCTGCTGTAAAATCATAGTTTACACTACATTAAAAGCAATGATGTAGTCTGACAAAGAATTTAACTGACCTTGTGGATAACAGTCTGACCTCTTGGTTTACATAGATGACATCAGTATTGTCAGTTATGGATTAATTTTAATTTTTCTACGTTCCCCACTCTCAGCTCCAGGGCATTAGTTTAAAGTAGTATGGAGGAGTTTTCTTTACTATGACTTCTCACTTCAAAATTTTTGTTTTCCCTCTCTTTCTATTATGTCTTTTGTTTGCCTTTTTTTACTTTCATTTAATTTTTCCTTCTCCCAGTAATGCTTCAAAGACACTGAATTTTAATAAAGTTAATAATTTTAATGATTGATATTTTAATCACATGTGTTCTTCCTTTTATTTCAGTTCAAAGGCTGAACACTGAAAATCATGAACAAAGAACAGAGTTGCATGAGAAGCTAGCTACCACTGGTTTAATATTAGTACACCAAGTGAACAAAAATCTTTATCTGAATTTCAGTCTGGGCTTTTATCTTTCTGTGGTTTCTTTCCAATGAAATGGCATCCTTTTCCTTTCTGTGACCTTCAGATCAGTCTTTGCAACTTCTAAGTGGTGGAAAAAGGAAATCCTTATTGCTTCAAAAACCTCTTCCTATTCATAAGAACCTACAATATGGTTTCCTAAAATACAAGTTGACAAGGCCACTCGCCTATGAAATGCTCCTGGAGGTAGTTTCAGAACTGGAATTAGGAAGCATGGTTCCAACTAGCTGTCATCTGTGTCAGAACAGTGACCTATGCCATGTGAGTTCTACTCAAAATTCTGAAAGATAAATTTTTATTTTTAAACAGCATTTTAGGCTTTAATGTTCAAACTGAAAAGGTCAAATATGAGGAGACACTAGCCTTATGCAATGTAAAACCAGAATAACTTCTTTAATAGCTATAGTACTTAAATGAAAAAACTCAGGTATATTAGATTATATTTTATGCCTGTTTTCTTGGTGGTATGCTCTATTATGGACCTAGCTATATTGCTATTAAATATGGATATTTTTCACTGTTTGGGTATAAGTGTTTAAATGGTGCTAAATTTCTAGGTACATTGATGAGCTAATTTAGAATTTAAAAACTTTTTTTCTAATTGTAATATATTCTGAATCAATTCACATCTCAAGTTCTGAAATAATTTGTAAAGTTTTGCTTGATTCTTGAGTACTTCCAGGCACTTGAAAAAACATGTTTGAGAAAAATCCAGTGTTCTGTTTCTAAAACTCACAAGTTAACCTCAGTGTTGTTAATTTAGCAATAAACTTTTGTAGAACTGCAGTTTCATTTGACAATATAATGTATAACTTTATAGACAAACGAGACATTAAAATTCAAATAACTTCTGGTTTTATGGAAAATGGCAGAAAAATAAAGGGTTTTTTTGACCCAGTAACTTTTGACTTCAAGTAAAGGTTGGTAGGCCTTAGGATTGGTGAAAATCAGAGTTATCAGACCTCCATTAACATTTAATATCAGTCATCGGTTAAAACTGCTCTTAGGATGTTAAGCAATCTGATTTTGCTATGGGTAGTTTAGTTCACTGGATGCAAAGACAAGTAAAGGAAACCCCAATATGCTTACTGTCCTGCTTACTTGCCACCCTCTGTGGTCAGCCCAGTCTGTAGCACCCATAGGGGTCAATTAGAAGATTAATCTTATCTGAGCATCTATGCCTGATGCTCTGTACTCTACAACAAGGAGCCAAGCATCAGTTGATCTCAATTTCCAGGAGTACATGAAGGTCTACTTATAATTTGGGACTTCTCATTTCAAGACCAAGCACCTTAATTGTGGATATGTTTATTTAAATTTTCTCATTGACTCTTTTTTTTTTTTTCCTTTTCTGCTATTGCTTAATACTGGACAACGTTAATTTGAAGTATTGGGTTAAAACCTTGTTTCTATATACTAAAGACTTTCTTTCAAACTCTCTTCTTATTTTAAATCTAATTGCACATTTCATTTAATGCTTAGATTCCTCCTTAGCAACCAGGAGCATTTTCAGACAACTTCTTTTTTTGCTGTTGTTGGATAAGAAGAAAAACCTGCCATTTTCTTTTGTAACAGCACCAGGTCGTAGTACACTAAAATTTCAAAAGCTGTACTTTCCCCCTTTAGTTTTATTAATCCTTCTTTCTGCTCCTTCGCATGTCTCAGATAACCAGTGCTGTTTCTGAATGCTTCTTTTATCAGTAGGGATAATCTCTGTAAGTCAGCTTTGCGACTTTCCATTTAGTCCAAGACATGTTTGCCTCAAATGTAAACAAACACAAATTTTGGAGTACACTTTGTCCACACCAACTGACATAACTTTTTGGATAGGCATGATACCACTGCAGACCAGCACTGTTATTACCAGAGCTTTTCTTAGTCATCTTTGACTCCATCTCCTGATGTTTTAGTTGATGTCAGTATTTGTGCTGTCACTTTGAAGTCCTCAAAATACAAGGGCATATCTCAGATTCTTGCACAATTTGTCTAATATGCCTTATCCACAAAGGAAAAATAGCTTTATACTGCTCAAGGGCAGCCTGTGGGAGACTTTTCAGCGGCTGGTGACTCACCAGCTCATGATCAGTTCTTCAGCTCTGATGGGGCTGAGGCTGTCAAGGAGGTTGGATATGGAATGAAGATTGGAAACCCAATGGTGCTGGTGAGCTTGCCCTGATTAGGAGTGGTCTGCCTG
>NW_010248448.1:17543-95261 GCF_000690775.1 Eurypyga helias
AGACATCCCTGCTGCCACCTGCTCACTGTGAACCACTCCCAAAACTCCTGACATGACATGAACTTCGTGGTCTCTGTCCATAGGCAGCTCTGAGAAAGGCTCCTCAAGCTCCTGCTGTCTAGGAGGCAGAAGCCAGGCTTTCCAGAAATCCGAGTGCTTTTATCTTAGTAAAGTCCTGAAGTTGCCAGTTTCAAGTTAAGTGGAAAGCAAATATCCACTCAGAACAGTGAATGTTTCTTTATGAAGACTAAGCTGTTTGCAATTATAAGAAAGTAAATACTGATTTTAGAAAATACACGCTGCTGATTTCCACCTGCATCTAATTCAGCTGTGTGCCAAATACCTGAGTTTCAGCACCCACATGTTTCCAGGATGTTTTTCAGAAGGCTAATGAAAATTAAATTTAAATAATTTATAAAAACAACAGGTGTTTGGGATTTTTTCATTTATGTCCATGCCACTACTGCAGGATAAATAGAAAGAGATTGGTGAGAAAACTGTATGGACAGCAATCAGGCAAAAAAGGGGCAAAGTTTTAATTAATTTTATTATCACATCAACGTTATGCCTAATGAGAGTTTTAGTCATGTCTATAAATATTTAATAATATAATAAAGTTTAATAATAACTACATCATATATGACTTACAGTTTTTGCTTTAGTCAGACTTGGATTGGGAATTTAATAGTAAAGACATGAAATCTATTTGCACTTTAGAGCCACACTTTTTTTGTACAATTAGTTTGTCTGTTGTTGCTGTTAACATGCCATGTGTGTTTAATACTGTAAATTGGCTTACCCTCCTGTTTGGAAAGCAAATGCCAAGTTTTCTTCCACAAAGTATCAAGTGTGGCTCTTTCAATGGTGTTTCTCACAGGTGATTAAATGAAGTGCTAGAAGATATCTAGGTTTTGCTAGAAGATATCTACGTATTTTCTATCAGACTGGGAATATGACATGACTTCAGTCCTCCAACATATTTTGACCTAATAGATGGGAAAAGAATAGAGAGGGTGCTGTGAAGGGGAAGAGAAGAAAAAAAGGGAGGCAATCAGAAGAAAGAGGGAGAGAAATGGGAAGAAAAAGTACCAGCCTTATGGTTTGCTATTGCAAACCAAATGGGTATTTAACAAGAAAGAGGCCACACAACTCAACCTTTCTCCATTGGTGCAGAAAAAAAATGCAGGATAGGTGGTGGGTGTCTAGTGGTCAGGTGTCTTTGCTTCTGGCTTTTCTCTGTATGTGTTTCCTCCTAAGTGGAAATCTTCCCCAACGTGTAATAGAGCTGATCAGAGGGTGGCTGCAAACGTATGTGTAGAAAAGATGTTGAGGATTTAGACAAAAGTTTGAAAAATTGTTCACCACCTCTAATGGCAAAAGATATCCTACAAGTGCATAAAAGGAAAGAGGAAATCTCATCAGAAATGTGTGATTTTCATAAGATATAATACCTAAGTGTTGTGGAGACACACTGAATATGTTTCTTCTGTGTAAAGTTTTGTATGTATTGAATTTGTGGTTTACTTTATTATATGGCTTGCAGGTTTAATGTTACTTGGTCTTTTTAGCATTTTACCCTCTAGAGATGGATGAAGAATTTTTTTTTTTTTTATATACCAAACATATCTGAAGCTTGAAGTTAGTGTTATAAGTATAGTTAGAAGTTAGAACTCTTCTTGAGTTTTAAATCAATAACCCCTCTCCCCCCAGTACAATGATGTAACCTAAAACTCTTGCAGAAATGATACATTTGGCTTTCAAATGTATAGATGCACAATCAGAGTGTGTTAGCCAGCAGAAATATAGTCGGGAGTTGATTCTTTTTATCATTTAGCATACACACAAAATTATAAAGGTAGTTCCTAATTCCTATTGATTAAAAATAGGCTTCCAGGGTGACAGAATCACTTCTGTGTCTTGTTTTCGCATTGGTGAAACAATGCAGCCTGAGATTGCATCTGTACTGCCTTCCCCAGTCATGCCTTAGGGAAACTAAGTTCACAGAACTAGTCATCCTGTGCTGGTAGGTGACTGAGTTTGATTATGTAATTTGTGCATGGAGTCAATGGAGAAAGTCCCTATAAACCTGAGTTTCCTTGTCAGACAAATAACTCACTCCAGCATTGAGCCAAAGATCAAGTCAATGTGTAAGTGTGGAAAATGGGGACTGGAGGGTAAGCTTGAACTTTAACTCATGTCTGTGCAGATATCTGTATGAAGTGTGACAGTATCATAATGAAGAGGTAAAAGTGTCAAATACTCAAAAATCAGAACATAACACTCCATTACCAGCTATAGAGTAATACAAACATGCACAGTATTAAAAATGCAAATGGTTACAGTCGGCTAGGAAATAGCACCTCTATTTTTACCAGAATAAAAGAGGAAAACTCAAGATCCAATTCACGTTATTCTACAGCAATTTAAGATTTCAAGAAAATGCTCATTTTGTGCAAGACTGTCCAAAGAAACTTGTATCTAATAGTAAGAGGAAATGGAAAACTTTTATTTTAGAGCCAAATTCTCCTCTGTTTTACCATCTTACTTCACAGAAGAATGCATGGCTCTGGGAAACCCAGCTTGGAAAAATTTTCCTATTGCTTTGGCCTGTTGTTACTGAAGATTGCAGGGTGTTGTGATCTTTTTGTATGATTTAATTCATTGTTTGCCATGATAAAAGGGACATTTCAATAGGAAAAATTAAAGCTGAAATGAGAAGTAGCACAGCTCTCTAATGAGACTGACACTAAAATGTAGTCAGGCATTTTGAGGATGCATCTGAGTCTCTTCTACCTTAAATAAATGTTTTATATTTCATTTGTTTCTCACAGGTTCACTTTTCATGTAGGCCATCAGCTGTACAGTTTAAAATTCCTAGTGTCTTTTGGAGTTCAGAGCTGCCAGATAATGAGAATAAACTGGTGTGAAGAAAAGGGCATGCAATGAAAAGAAACGAATTTGTTTGTATCCTTAGTTGCATAGAATAAATGGTGGGAGACATTAATAAATAAGAGGAATCAAAGATTGAAGAATAATAAGCTTAAATACTACAAGTGTAAATTGGTAACTAGACCACACTGTGGATGAGACAACAGTCAGTGCTCCCAGTTCAGGTGCCATGTGCGCTACCATACACCAGTGTGGGCTTGCTGTCATCACTGACAGTGAGGATAATGACCCAACCAATCTCTTACCTATGTACTGCCAGAAATTGCTTCTATTTTGCATAGCATGGAGAAGACACCTTGGAAATCCCAGCTGGTAGAGACATATGGAACAGGTTTAAAGCTGTTCTAACTTGTGGAAGACAATCAGTTTTATAAAGCCATAAGAATTCTGAGAAAATAAAAGTAGCAAAAAGCTGTATTCCCCTTTTCCTAATTGGACACAGTACCAAAGAAAATGTTTGGTTAGTCCCACAAATCACTACCTAGGATTTAAATTAGGGAAGATACATAAGCAGAGTTTTACTTCATATTCCTTGTCACCTCAGATTCAATTTGAACTGAGTCTTCCATTTTTGACTAATTTTCATTCAGGTCTTATAAAGAAAAATTTGAATTAAGTATTTCCTGTGAGATTGAACCTCTATTTCTATGCTTCATCACTTGAAACATAATTTACTTCTCAAAGTTGTTAATCTTTAAACATTTTTAGAGCCATCATCTTATATTAGTGGATATGCATGCACGTGGACGATGCATATGTATGCAAAAGCATTGAGCCCACTAACTCTTTTGTGGCTCTTGTATGTCTGAAGGACAGTATTAGTTAGAATGCTACTGTATTTACTTTCATTACATACAGATGATTTTTTAAGAAATCATAATTTTTTAAATAATTTGATTACTCTGTTTTTATACTTGATTTTCAAAGCGAACTTGAGTATTGCAAAAGTGATGAAATTGTCATGGCAAGATCATCACATTGATGCAGAGAGAGAATGAGATTGTCTCTCTTGAGCAGATGGTATTTGAAGATAATGTAGTACATGAATACTGGTATGAGTCATTATTCATTGTTGAAGCCTGACCAAAGGATTTATCATCACTATTATGGAAGCAGCATGTCAAAGAAGGAAACAATCCTCACCTCCAGCCTAAACTGGAGGCTACTGGCTACTACTTACTTCACACATAATGTCTCTTGAAATTATTCATGTAGGCAAGTTACTAGATCACTTTACACTTACTAAATGACATTTTTTCTTTGAATTTGCTGACAAAGGGGTTTTACTGAATGTTCTAGAGATAGATGTCTCTAAAACAGTGACAGATATTTGAAAAAAAACCAAAACCCACAACCAGATAGTGCCTCTATGCTGTTGTTCTAGAGAGCAGTTTTCCATGAATTCTTAAATTTTACTTCATAGTGATGGGTAAGTGATTGAATATGCCAGTGTAAGCCACAGAAGGTAATACTTCTATTAATATATTCATTGTCAGTCAGATATAATACTATTTCTAAAAGAGAAAAAATAGTTGTACTTCACTATAATTTTTTTTTCCAGGATTATATAGACGCCATTGTGCTTTATCATATTAGTCATTGTTTCTTTCCACATTTGTTCTGTGGAATTAATGGAATTAATATAATTTTATTGAGAGACATCTCAGTGTGCCATGTAAAAATTTCAATCTGACCCAATATGCATTGCCATCAACAAAAACTTCATCACTTTCTCAAGTAGAATGTAGGTCAGGTCAATATTCTGCAGAAAATCTCAAATTATCTGGAAAATTAAAAACATATAAACCATAGTTGTCTGAAAACAAAGAAAAATTACGTTGTTTTAATTGCTTACATCAGAAAAGGACCTTTATGATCACGTATAATTTGCTTGAAGATAGTTAGCTTTTCTATCTGACCAGAATTTTCAGAACTGCAAAATATTAATTATTTCTGGATGAGTCGGCTGAGATAGTTTTGAGACATATTGCTTCTTTTTTAAGCTTTCAGATTTAATTTCCATTTTTTTGGTACTGGTTACAATTTAAAAGAAAAAAATTTGAAAAACAGATTTTTAATTAAAAAAATGAAGATATAGGAAGTATTAACTGCTGCAGAACTTCACCATAAAGTTTCTGGAATTGTGACATTTTGCACAGTTGTTCCTTTCCAAGATTAGATTTTACTATAGCAGACTTGTGAGAAAGTTCATTTTAAAATTCTTGATCACTCCTAAGTTAAGTGCTTAATTAATCTTGCTTAATACAGGATAATGATGACACATCGTGTCATCATGATGGCTGGATAGTGTCTCTTCACCCTTTATAAAAGTGGACTAAACTGAGCACATTTTACATTTCCAAAATCTTCACCAGCTTTACTAAGTTATTAAAATGTCATTGCAGCAGGTTTTTATTGTTGGGTCGTGTCCCCCCCCCCCAAGTTTTAGAATGATTTTTGGAAAAAAGAATAATTACAAACATTGATGGGAATTTCATGATGCATAATGAGAATATACACTTTGTGAAGCAAAACATGGGGAAGCTTAAAAACCCTTGATTGTCATCAGGGTGTGGTGGAAGGACCAGGAAAAAGAGCAAGAGATGGGCTATGACTATAAGCAGTGACAAGGGCTCATGGGACTGTCTTCTGGATCTGCTGTAATCTAGTTTTATCAGGTATGCTTCAGAACACTTTTTTCTTCCTTCATGGCACTTTGGGAAGAGGTGACTAATGAGGATGTTTCTCATCACTGGCAGGGTGGGGGGAAGCAGCAATTCCTCTGGCTTATTTGTCTGGGGAATTTTCCTCTCCCTACCTCCCCATCCACTGTGGCTGACGGTCTTAAATTCTTTCTGAGTTGTGGGACATTTTGAGGATGGCATATATCTCTGTATACAGAATCATAGAATGATTTGCATTGGAAGGAACCTGAAAGATCATGACCCCTGCCATGGGGAATTCATGTTAAGCATAAACAATACCATTGGCACCAGATTCATGGTCTAGATTTCTGCACCATCAGAGCTGAGGACAGGCTGTGTTTCAGGTGACCTGCTCATAGGCTCCTGGTGGTTGCATTGCACTGGTGCTGAGCTGGTAGAACATGAAGTGGGTCGCACTTCAATTTTCACTCCTTGCTCTAAGCACTTTCTGGAGCTGTTATCTGGCTTTGTGACATTGCAAACTATGTTAAACACTGGAATTAAAAAAATAATGGTAATTTTAATCTCAGCTTAGTGCAGAAAAAGGGCAGAGACTGTAGTATCTTCCTCTTATGAGTCAAATCTTGTCAGCTTTTTTTCCATTTTAAGTGCTTCAGTGTTTAAATTCTCAGCATAAAGCTGAATATTAAGATATGAGTAAAGTGATAAAAGCAAACTGTAAGGCTCAAATTAGTCTCACCACTGGAAAGAATTAAGCTGAATAAAAGGTGAGCTAAGTCTAACTGCAGATTCTTCAAAGCCACCAAGAGATTTATAAAATTGCTATTAAAAACAGCTTTCTGTTTGGTATTGACTAAAACTATATACTTCATAACAAAGTGTTTCTGTTTTTTTCGGCAAGGTCCTACCTTGCTTTAAGAAAAATTTTTCTAGAAAGTAGGAATTGTGTCCCTGACTAGTCAGATACATTCCAGCTAATGCAGAGAAGCCTGGGATGAAGGGATGTCATTAAAGACAGTTGCAGAACAGATATAGAACAGACAAAATAAGATAATGTACTGTCACAAGAAAATTATATATTTTTCCTTTTTTTTTTTTAGGGAGAATGTTTTAAAGCAACTTTCAAAAAATCAAGAGTAGATGAGTCTCTCAAATGTCTTCATTCCAGTATGCTACTAGAACTCTGTAGGATCTGTAAAAGCATAAGTATACAGTGTACTATTTGTTGGATTACGTTGCTTGGGCAGCTTTTGCCCTGATCTGCAGTTGTGTGTGTCAGAGAGAGCTGCTAGAAAGGGGTAAGAGCAGGAACACATATTCTAAAATGGGCCTCAATGCACAGAATACTGCTCTAGCTACATGAGGACTTTATTCCTGGCTATGTTATTCTAAGGTAAAAGCCAATAATGAAAGCATCAGAGAGAGATTAGACATTTCTTACACTTCAACTTCAAGATACATATCAACATGTTGCACTATGGGTAGCTAGAAACAGAGAGGGTGGTAAATCCTAAGTCAAAGAAAACTATTTGGCGTAGTTGCGAACAGGAAAGACTTTTGTAGCTTTGCCACTACATTTTTTTTTGGGGGCTTTTTCTTTCTTTGGGTATTTTTGCATTTTTCTGTTCCTAGCTGTTAGGGACCTATGGTTTTTGAGCCTCACTCTTCAAAGAAAGCCCCTCCTGTAAGAGCAAATGCTATTAATGCAAGTGAGATATTTTAGCACATTCTGGCAATGATGGGTCACTGTCCATCAGTGCAGCCTTTGATATGTATGAAAGCCTGACTTTTGATTATTGTGCAACCAGTTTACACTACTCTCCTAGTTAAAAAAAAAAGCATAGAGATGGATCATTAACCCTTACTCCTCAGCATTACTGATGCTGATTAAAGAAAACTTTGTTATTGCTAGAGGAAAAAAAAAAAAAACCAAACCAAAAAAAAGAGAATAAAATTCCGAATTTTCACAGCATCTTAAAGAAAAATCTGTATTCATGCAACACAACAAATGTCCAGAGATTGCCAAGATTCCTCACGCTTCCATCTACCTAACTTTAACTGTGACTTCCAC
This sequence comes from Eurypyga helias, assembly GCF_000690775.1. Taxonomy (NCBI): domain Eukaryota; kingdom Metazoa; phylum Chordata; class Aves; order Eurypygiformes; family Eurypygidae; genus Eurypyga; species Eurypyga helias. Next base: position 25,230 of record NW_010248448.1, read on the forward strand.
AAAACCTTTATCTCTACTATCTATACTTGGTTTCTATGCGTATCCTGTATACTACAAAAACCCCCAAACAAAGCCCCAAGATGTCTTGGTATATAGTCAGAACTGCTACTAGCGAGAGACAACACTGATGACAGGGAGGAAAAAGGTTAAAATTAAAAAGGTTTGCAGGCAGGAACAAAGGTATGAGCATTTGCTTTGAACCTGGGAGCCTCACAAGCCACCCTGCCAGTGTATCCCAGGTGTAGGCCACGTGAGCTGGGGAAAGAATGTGGCTGTGAGGAGCGTGATGACAGGTCTGAGTCTGTTCTGCATTCGTCCCGGCATGCACTGGTGCATCTGTTAGGCATTTGCAAAAGGTCTGACTTTTTCTTGCTTTCTCTTTTTCTTAGTAAAGTTATTTAAACAAATTTAAGCAAATATTGAAACCGTTATCACAACAGCAACAAACTCTGAAAGAAGGAGATGTAGTCTTGGCCATAAAGTGGTAGCACCAAGTCTCTCTTAGGGCTGCACTAATGCTGCTGCCCTGGTCTCTGTGTGAATCTTCTGTTTTCAAGCAAAATCAGCAACAGAGCAATGACTTGACAGCTCACTTGTGTGAGCTAAGATAAGGTACACCTGTGAATAAACTTTTCCATGGCTCTGGGAAAAGTGGCATCTGCTGCACTGATGGTGTTGGAAGGTGCATGCAAGTAAGGTGAGAGCAGGAAGGGGGCACTCAGTGATTGCCCTGAAGGCTGAGGTCCACCACAGCTTTCTCCCAGCAACATACTGGAGTTTTCCTCTGGGACACACTAGTCTGTGTGGGGTGACTGTGTAGCTCCAAGACTAGTCCTGACAGAGACTCAAAAAAAGGCCAGACCTCCCTCCCAAGATCCACACCTCAGTACATCTGCCACACCATTCAGACACTAACCTTTAGAACCAGACAGAAAAGATAAGTTTAGGGCCTATATAATGTGGGTGTGTTCTCCATCCATTTTCATCCAACAAGAAATCTTGCTAGTTTTATTAAAGAGTAGCAAGCAACATAATTTATTTCTGAAAGCATCCTCAACCTGCTAGGTATCAGGCAAATTGTCGGTGAGGCCTGGGGTCCTGACTCAGAATGTTAAAGTGTTAAAGAGAAACAGCTAGACATGGGATATAGAAATCACTTGTTCATCTCTGTGTGAAGAACACTAAATAGTCAATGCAGGACAATAGGGTACAGTGAGAAAAGTGGAAGAAGAAGTAGGAAAGAAAAAAAGAGCTTTCTTGGATTTTTCTGAGTATTTTATTTCAGACAGTCCTGTTGTTTTACAGAAAGGAAGGGCTATGAACTGAAATGATTGATAAAACCATATTTTCAAAATCCTAGATAAGTGTTAATGTTTTTGCCGGTTTAAAAGGAAAGGAAAAATAAATAATCCCCAAATCTAGAGCTCACTCAAAAACCCGTAGAGTCCAAAAGGAAAGGGTTTTGTGCAGCTGGCTGAGGGTAATATTAATAGTAGCCTGCTTGGGTCCATGCTCATTACTCTGCAACAGGGGTTATCTGTTGTCTGTGTCACTGTAAGCTCTGTTGAACCCTGAGTTGGAATCTAGAGCAGCACAGAAACCTGGGCAGATTTTGGGTTTTTTTGAGACCAGTATAATGCTGTGGCAATACCGTCTGCTGTATGTGTTGCAGAAACACAAGGTTCTGAACTCTCTTTGGCAGTTTTTTTAATTCCTTTATGGTCTTCTGAAATCTATGCAGCCAAAGCAGAGAAGGGCCAAGTTCAGGTCGATGCAATTGCCAGCGTTGAGTCCTTGCCTTATATACCAGGGGTGAAGGGAATCATCTGCTCCTCAGATGTTTTTATTTATTATTTTGTGTGACAAGTTTCCAAGTTAATCTGCAGTAATAACAAAGTTATAAATATGATTAAGAGCTTTTAAAACTCAAAGTAATTTTTGAATTGTTTTGGTTCAATGAACCATTGGAGGTTTCTGGACTTAAGACTCTTAGCATATATCTCTTGTGAAGGCAGAAGCTTCTGAATTTAGGATTACACAAAAGTAATAAGGGAACTGAAACGTAAACATATGTATGACTAGATCTCAGCCAGTGTGGTCCACAGCCTTGTTGGTCTAAGTGTTTCTGTTTTTCTGAGGAGAGCAAGCTAGGCAATATTAGTGATTGCCCTAGGGTAGAAGGGCCCCACTTGTTGAGTCTGAGGGCCTTCGAGTTGGCCACCAGCCAGAAGAATGCAGAGAGGAAAAACAATTTCTGTAATGGAAGAGGAGAGTGGCCTGTGGAAAGAAGCAGCACGTTGCTGAGCCAGCAATGTAGGTCTTTGCATTTCTGTTTTTATTGTGGCTTTGAAATGCACAGTGTTGCTGCATCTTTGAAGAAAGCTGTGATTTGGAAATCACACCTAATACTTGGTTCTGACAATAGGGGCTGAGCATCTTGTTCCTCTTAGCCCACAGGACACAGAAGGTTAGATCCGCCATAGGGATCTCTCGTCTGTCCTTTTCTACTGTGTCTCTACTCACAGGACCATGGTTGTGTGGCTTCTAGGATTAAAAAGCCACATGAAAAGGTGACACTTCACACAGTCCTTCTGTGTGAAACAGTTATGAGTAATCTGTCTGGATCTTTAAGCTTTGTCAGATAGCAAAAACGTAACAACTGTTAAAGGCAAGACCATTTGCCCCTAAAATTGGTAAGGTGGACTCCGTGAGAAAATATTTGGGACAGGGTTTTCATAAAATATTCTCCTACTTGTTGAGAAGTGGAGATCAAACAAAGCACTTCTTGACCTTTAATTAAAAAAAAAAATTAAAAAATCCCAACACCAAACCCAAACCTCACACAACAAAACCTCGGACTGTACAAAACCAGAAATTTCGATTTGTCTTCTCTCCTCCATCCCTTCTTTCAGCAACCTGGAATTATTCACAGTCCCCGTTCTATGCTAGACTAACTTTTCCTTTCTAGTGCTCTTAAAAAAAAAAAAAAAAAGAAAAAGAAAGAAAAAGAAAAAAAAAGAGGCTTTTTACTTAAGAAAGGGAGAATAATTCCCCTCCTAAAAGTATCATTGTGGAATTTTTCTTTCACAAAACATCCATCTCCTTCATTAGGATGATTAAAATCATTTTAATGTAGTGCCAACTGGGGGATTGTTGCCTTCCTTCAAAGAACTATTGTAAACACTTAATCTCCTTTGTTTATATTATTCTCATGTAGAAGGCTGCTTTCTGTCTCTGGACCTGCTAAACCTTTACTGATACATCAGGTCTTTCATCTTTTTCCAGTGCTTGTTTTAGAAAGGAATTAGATCTGACCGTTAGTAGGGTAGGACTCCCTGCACAAGTGATAAGGTTATCAGGCTCCTAGCCCTTCTCCATGACATCGCTTACTTTCCCTCCCGTGTCTTTCCCTGCTGCCTCATTCTCCTGCTGCCATAGCTTAGACATGACCTTCACCATGGTCAGACAAGTGAAGCTAACAGGAACTTAATAAAAAGCTTGTACCAGTAAATATACACCATGTCCTGTGCGGCTAATACCAGCTTCCTGACAGTGCTGGGCATTCCAGGGGAAATCACATTTTGCTGAGCGCTGAGCATCTTCTGAAGGCAATGGATCCACTCACATCTCCTCATTCATATATGAGCCAGGACTGGATTTAAATATGTTTCAGCACTATAATAATATATGTATTCTTTATAATTTTATCATTCCTATTTCTTAACCAGGATTTCTTGTCTCACAACGATGTGTCAATCTTTATCTGTAGTGGGTTTATAACTTATCTAGTTAAAATATTAACTTTACCATAATCAAACAGTAACATTGCTAATTTCTTCCATTTGTTTTCTACAATTATGTGTTTTTGAGCTGACAGAGCAGTACGTTGACTGTGTCTGCGAGCACGAGGGAATGTATCTTGCAAATAGACAAAGACTAAGGGGAAAACTGACCCAGGACTAGTGGGGCCAAGTGTCCATTAAAGCAGAATAACGTATGATATTCGGTACCCCATGAGAAGTCTTCTGCTACTTAGTATGTTCTCCTGTGAAATTCTGTGGGGGAGGCTTATAAGTGCCACAAGTAACTTCAGATCTTTGACCTTTAAATATTTTATAGATAATGTGCTATATTACCAGTCTCATTAAATTTACTTTCTTCAGCACAGAACATTTAATCGACTCCTTTCCTGTTACAATCACTGCATTTTTTCCATTGAAATCAATTCTAATTGGATTGAATCTGAGTGATAAAAAACAAATTTAAAGTTGTTTATATGTTGACAGAGAAAATGTGCTTTAGTCAGTAAATCTTTTAGTTGCACACAGATGACATTACTGAAATAGATAATCCTCTACAGATGCATTAATTTCATAATTTAAAAATGCTTTCTAAAGTATTTTACAGCAACAAATAAAGGCCAGCTTGATGACACAGACTACAAGAACAATGGTAAAGTTTAAAACAAGTGCTAGTGCAAGTCTGCGATTGTGAAGAATTTAGAAAACTAGCCTCTTCCACTCAAGTAAAATTTTTAAAGACATATTTTCCTACAGAATATCTGTATTTATGAACCCAGTTATTTTACAGAATTATGGGTTGTCTCTGTGTGCTTCCCTTTCTGAGCAAATCTTAGAAGACCTCTAGCAAACTTTGTTGTTTGCTTGACACTTGGAGTAGCTGGCATTCACCCTGGTGTTCTAAGGTTGTACTGCCAAGGGAAAAAATATGACATGCATCCTTGTAAAATCTGTGCTGCTTTCTTTGGCATTCCACTCTTTCAGGGCCTGTGTCCATGTGGTAGTTCTGCTTTGTTTTTTTCTAATTACTAGCAGCTGAGAGAGTTTGTGTCCAGGGGAAAGAACTTTAACCAGCTCTAACAGGTGCTCCAAGGCCAAAGCTTTTATGCAACAACATGTGTAAAATGAGATGTTCGCTGCACCTGACCCACTAGCGATCAAATGGAGCAAACACTGGGCAAGAAAATACAAGACTGTTTTTTCTAAATACCTACATTTTCCAAGGCAGCATGCTGAAAGAGGTGCAAAAGAATACTTACCTTTCTTTAATAACTCCATTCTGTGGTTTTTTCCAATGTCTTTGAACATTGTTGAAATCTATTATCTGTCATGGGCATTTCCAACACACTGTAAACATTTCAGTATGCTGGAGAACACATGTGCCTTTCCTGAAATGCATCTTTTAATTGGCTTTTCAGATATTCCTGGGATCATGGAAGTGGGCAGCTTTATCTAATGTTCCTGAAAACTACGTATGAACCTTTTTCCTTTGGAAAATTTTACATTAACATCACTTGTTATGCAATGAAAAATGTTTGGAAACGACTGAAATGTTTATAACAGACCATAAGAAGTACAGAATACTCTCTGCACTTCTATTACAGTCAGTAATACCTATGTGAATTTTAAATGGTTTCTTTTGTGAGTTGCTATGAGCAAGGTCTTGACTCTATATTCAAGAATTGTTTTCACATGACTTATAGGGAATTATCCATAAAGTCAAACGTGTAAGTTACAGGACCTGCAGTTAAGTTCACTCTGGAGTGCCTTAGTGTATCCATGTGGTGTTTCAGGCTCTGTGTGTGCAGTATTTTAATGACTGGGCATGCAGATCCAACCTTTGACATGATACTTTGGATGGAGTGATCTTGATATTACCCTTTCATCAAAAATCCACAAAACCCCTAATTTTTCTTTCTTCTTAGCAGAAACCTTTATCTGTATCCTATGGCTTACCCTGTGCCCTCCAGCGAGACCTGGTGTGGTCCTTACTTTGTGCCCTGGTTCTGTAGCATCCTGTCTCCCTGGGCCTTCCTGGAGATGCCAGCCCTACTGGAGGGGGTAGCTCAGAGTAGGTTGCAGTGACCTGGGGTCAATTAGTCCCTTTGTAATAAATCAATGCTTTAGTTGGAAAAAAAAAAAAGTAGGGAGGATGGTGAAGAGCAAATCAGTGTAGAAGTAGGCAAGAGACCCTTTGAGTGAGGAGGAAGGGCTGGCTGTTCCATGCTTCTATGTTTGTTCGTGAATATGGTCATGTCCATACAGGCTAATGCCTGTTCATAGTTGTGTGGTTTAGGGCTGTTGTGACTTGCTGAGCCTGGAAATGGAGATGTGGTGTAAATTAGACTAAATTACAGCAATAAACAGTAAATTCACTGAAAAGAATGTGTTGTGGGTTTTTGGGGTTTTTGGGGTGTTTTTTTTCTGCTTTTTTTTCATTCTGAAACTTTTTGGCAATGTTTTCCCCTTTTATAGTAGCTAACATATTAACCTACTTACCTAACAGAAGATGTTCAGGAGACTTAAATTCTAACCTTTCATCCTGAATTCAGTTTTGTTACTAGAAAATGCAGACAGTTGTCTCTGACCATGCTCGCTGCTCAGGCACAACATGTGAGAAGAAGGAGACAGTGGGGGCTGGTGGGCTGCAGATCAGGGAGAATGAGGCAGAAAATAAGTGATTTTTATTTTCTGGGAAGGGACAGGGAAATGATGAAGATCAGGTCATGTATAAAATATAGTTTAGCAAATAGCCACAAATGTAATGTATTAAGAATTGCCAGAGAACCTCATTTTCTGTATTACACAGGAGATGTGGCAGCAACTTGGTTCAGGTTTTGCTAGCATTGTAGTGAGACTGCACAACTTCAGTCTTTGGGAGTCTCTGCAACAGCCAGAAAGAAGTTGCTTTCCAGTGAGATCCTGTGTGTCCCCTAAATGATGGGACCTGCTCTGTTCTATCAGCCCCACTGACTGAAACTGCAGGTGCTCAGTATTTGGCAATTTTTATGGGGTTTTGATGATTTTTGTATGGAAGCTCCCTGTCATATGACTGACTAGGGGCCTGTTCTTGCTTTTAGCAGCATGATGCCCAGTCCTTGACAGAGTATGGCTGACTGCCAACACAGATACTAGCCTTACTGTTGTTGCAATTGCTATTAAATTAATTAAAATATTAAATATATTAAAATGTTTATATTATAGATACAAATATTAAGATACTAAACCAAAATACCTACATAGAAATCACTGTCAGGTTTCTCTCATCAAAAGTGCTGACTTTGTTATCATGACAAATATATTTCATAGCAAAAACAGTGACTCTGTAGAATAGGGCAGGATGCCACTGGTGTCCCTGCTGGAGTCAACCTGAAGTAGTAGTAGGTAGTCACACCATAAGCACCACTAGTGTACTCTGTGGTCACAGGTTTTGGTGGTCCCCATGGGTGTCACTAAGCCTTTGAAAGCAATTTGCACTGGAAAGTGAACATCTGTATGGATGTTTTAAACACAGCTTATATGTCCTTTGTATATAAAGGAACTGTGGTTTGGCACAGGACTAACTCATATAGGTGATACATTCTTTATTTTGCGGCATACCATCTGAAGTTAATGGTGCATCTATGGTCCACCTACTCTCTGTATCTAATCCAAAGGTAAAAGATTACTTAGCTTGGGTGAAATTTGTGGACGATGGAGTCAGAGAAGTGGAAGGTTGAAAAGAAGTAAGGGAAACAGGGGAGGAAGTGAAGGATGGTTAGAAAACCACACTATAAAGTTTACTCTGTGTGGCCCAAGTGGTGCAATTCGTGTCTACTTTGGAAGCAATGTGTATTAACTTTTGGGAAAGCATGGCGATGTATCACAGCTGGCAAATCAGAGCCGAGTGTGTAGATAGATTCATTTTCTTCCTCTTCTTACACCCTTTGCCACTCTGCAGCAGCATAATAATCGAGAATTAGTCATTCACTCTGATTTATTCAGTAGCAAGAATTAAAATAGACCTGCTTTAAGAAGAAATCAAAACCATTCATGTGCAAATGGCTGTGTCACATAAATGATGGTTGAGAAGAAAATATCTAGAACACCAACATGAGGAAACAAAGTAAATTAAAAAAAACCCTGAATATACATAAAACCTGATTGACAGAAAACAAATACTTTTACTTCCTGTCTTGCCCTAGCAGTTACTAGTCTTTAGCTGCAGCAACCACACAAGGTAAAAATCTTGCAAAGGGAGGGTATTGTACTGAAAAACTACACAGGGAGGATACTCAAAGTAGGATATTACACAAAATGGTAACTTCAGCTGTGACTGTGCCGCAATAGGAAAGCACATCATTACTTGCTCCCATTAACTCTTACTGGTATACAACACTACTTGTTTCCATTTACCATTACTTGGTATTGGTAATTATTAGACATAAGAGTGTAAAATTTGAACAAGGATCCTATGAAGAAAGGGTATCCTGAAGCACTGGTTAACAAACAGCAACACAGGGAACTGGGAACTGCTGGAAGGGCATGGGCTATGTCTGTATTAGCTAATAATTCAGAGCAATAGGAACAGATCAGTAGAACAGAGCAAGTGGGGCCAAGTTCTCTCCCCTGCATCTGCCCTGTATGAGGCTCAGATTATGACTTGGGTTTGATTGAGCACATTCTATTTAACTGAATGTCCCAATTGTGCATATAGTTTGGGAGCTGCCTAAGGGATCCATTACTCTCTTGGATCTTTTATGTCTTCGTTTGCAACATGTTAAGTGCAAGCGTAGGACATATCATGTTTACATTAGCAATTACTGTTGTCCTGTAGGAACAAATCCATGGAGCAAACAGCTGGATTAACCCTGTACTAGGGTTAATATTGTCTGGTTTCATGAACTAAATGCTGGTTGGTAAGCAAGTGTATGGAATGTGTTCCTGGAGGTCATCTTCCCATGCCTTTTCATCTGAAAGGAATACAACTTGTACTCCATGGACCCTCTGCAAGGTGAACCAAAACATGGTAATGAGTTATAATTAGGAGACTGGCTTCAAAACTGCATTTCTGGTCCAGCTGAAATGCATATATGTACCCCTTAGTCTTTCTCTGGAAGGAATGACATGCACTAAAACTGCTCTCTGAGCCAAACCAGCATGTGGTAAATGGAGGCAATTTTTGGGTTTCCTATGGAATTGCAGTGCAGCTCTAAAATTAATGCTAATATAGACAAAGACAATGTGAGAAGCCTCAAAGCAAAGTAGGAGAGACACAGAAGAACAAAAAATAATGGCTTGTAGGCAGAATTGCTAGTGTTCTGGCAAAGATGAATACAGAAATTACTCCACTGGGAAAAAAAGAGGGAACATTTGGAAGAGAAACACAATAACTAGGGAAAATTGGCAAAAAAGAGCAATCTTAAATTAACCGTAACCTTGAGTCTTCTGTTTTGTTCATTCTCACTTCAGATTTATGTGATCACCTGAGAAATTTCTTAATTTTTAGATAAAGCATAATCTTACAATAAAACAATGTAAAACAAACAAACAAACAAATATTGTTCTAAGAACAATATATATAGGCACCTGGACTGTGTTTGTGTGTACTGTATTTTCAGAGGGTAATGACAAATATGTATCATAACTGTTAACTGCTAAAAACTGCTTGTTAAGCAAGATATTGTGTGCTCTGCTTTACAGTGTACAAACAAAAGAAATTACCACAAATTTTCAAATAGATTTAAGAAAGAGTCAAGTAGCTACTAAGGAGTAAAGTAATGCTTTTAGAATATCTGTGTAGTAAGAGTATGAATTGCAAATACACCTGAGGAACCTGAAGGGACACAAGTCCATGGGACCTGATGAAATAAATCCATGTGTCCTGAAAGAACTGGAGGATGAGGTTGTGAAACCTCTATCCATCATGTTTGAAAAGTTGTGGTGGCTGCTGAAGTTCCCACTGACTGGAAAAGGGGACAAAAAACTCCCATCTTTAAAAAGGGAAAAAAAAAAGACCCGGGGAACCACAGGCCAGTCAGTCTCACCTCTGTGCCTGGCGAGATCATGGAGCGTATCGTCCTGGAAGCCATACTAAGGCACATGGAGAATGAGGAGGTGATTGATGACAGCCAACATGGCTTCACCAAGGGCAGATCATGCCTGATTAATGGTGGTCTTCTACGATGGGGTCACAACCTTGGTGGATAGAAGACAGGCAAATGATGTCGTTTGCCTGGACATGTGCGAAGCCTTTGATACCGTCCTGCAAGACATCCTAGCCTCTAAACTAGAGAGACATGGATTTGACGGATGGACTGCTTGATGGTTAAAGAACTGGTTGGATGGTCGCACTCAGAGAGTGGTGGTCAATGGCTCAAGGTCTGAGCGGCGCCCAGTGATGAGTGGTGTTCCTCAGGGGTCAGTGTTGGGACTTGTACTGTTTAACATCTTCATTAGTGACAGGGATGATCAGACTGAGTGCACCCTCAGCAAATTTGAAGACGACACCCAGCTGTGTGCTGCGGTTGACACGCTGGAGGGAAGGGATGCCACCCAGAGGGACCTGGAGAGGCTGGAGAGGTGGGCCTGTGCCAACCTCATGAAGTTGGGGTTGGAACTAGATGATCTTTAAGGTCCCTTCCAACCCTAACCATTCTATGATTCTATGATTCTAAATTCAACAAGGTCAAGTGCAAGGTCCTGCACTTGGGTGGGGTCAATCCCAAGCACAAGTACAGGCTGGGTGGAGAGTGGATTGAGAGGTAGCCCTGAGTACTGGTGGATGAAAAGCTGAACATGAGCCGGCAGTGTGCGCTGGCAGCCCAGAAAGCCAACCATATCCCTGGGCTGTATCAGGAGAAGCGTGGCCAGCAGGCTGAGGGAGGGGATTCTGCCCCTGTACTCTGCTCTTGTGAGACCCCACCTGGAGTACTGCATCCAGCTGTGGACCCCCCAATATCAGAAGGATATAGACCAGTTGGAGTCAGTCCAGAGGAGGCCACGAAAATACTCTGAGGGCTGGAGCACCTCTGCTATGGGGACAGGCTGAGAGAGTTGGGCTTGTTCAGCCTGGAGAAGAGAAAGCTCCAGGGAGATGTTATTGCAGCCTTCTAGTACCTGAAGGGGCCTACAAAGAAGCTGGGAGTGGGGGACTTTATACAAGGGCCTGTAGTGACAGAACTGGTTTAATTTGAAAGCAGGGAGATTTAGACTGGATATCAGGAAGAAATACATCACGTAGAGGGTGGTGAGGCACTGGAACAGGTTGCCCAGAGAAGCTGTGGATGCCCCATCCCTGGAAGTGTTCAAGGCCAGGCTGGATGAGGCTTTGAGCAACCTGGTGTAGTGGAAGGTGTCCCTGCCCATGGCAGGGGGGTTGGCTGGTTTAATTTGAAAGCAGGGAGATTTAGACTGGATATCAGGAAGAAATACATCACGTAGAGGGTGGTGAGGCACTGGAACAGGTTGCCCAGAGAAGCTGTGGATGCCCCATCCCTGGAAGTGTTCAAGGCCAGGCTGGATGAGGCTTTGAGCAACCTGGTGTAGTGGAAGGTGTCCCTGCCCATGGCAGGGGGGTTGGAACTGGATGGGCTTTAAGATCCCTTCCAAACCTAACCATTCTGTGATTCTATGAAATAAAAGGAATATGAAAGGCAGAGTACTGTGACCAATGTTTACGGCCTTCTTTTCACTTTCAATCAAAAATCTTAGTGAGCAGTAGAAAGTACTGTTCTCATGCAGACCTTTTTCCCACATTTTTATCTAATACAGGTTAGTTAGCACTTGTCTCAGAATTGGCATTAGTAGATTCTTTCCTAATCATGGTCCTATTTTCCTCATCTTGTAAGAACTCAGTTTTTTGTCAGACCTCTATTTGAGAACCTGCACACTTGATTGAAGTTAACAAACTGGGGTTAAGGAGAAAGTTCTTCTGTAAATGAACCCACATTGACCTTAACTGTATTGATTTCTTACAGAATCAGGATAAAGTATTTTTCTAAATTACTTGCATTTACAGAAATTTGGAAAGGCTTAGGTACCTTACTGGCATCCTGCTTTACTGTGATAGGTATTCTGCTTTTCTCTTAAAATTTGCCATCTGTGTCAGAATACCAATTCCTTTTAAGTGTATGGGTCTCTGAATTCTCTGCTACAGTTCATCTTCGTGGTGTATGAGTACTCTAACAGGTGGCAGAAAAAAGGCTAATGATAATGGTTTGCTGAATTACATCCTCTACCACAGGGACTATTCTCCGCAGTTTGCATTTTGGAAATCTGGTTTATCAGAGTTTCTTAGTGATAATGTCGTCAGTGAAAAGTCTGTGATCAGACTGCCTCCCTGACCCTGTCACAGGCTGAGCCAGGGATCCTGGAGACATGTGAGTAAGGGTCTGTTTTGACCATTCTTGAGTACCTACCTGGACTATAATAGACATCATATATCAGCTGAAATATCCTCAGTAAAAGCTCTAAAACACATCTCTGGATCCACACAAATGCTCATGCTTATTTCCACCCATTTAAGTCCTGTCTCATACAGGGTTACTGCACAGAGAGATTGTGCTAATCCCATTTCTTCATCTCAGTCGAGTGATAAAAGTAGTGTAATATAGGTTTCTACCAGATAGTTTCCAAGTCATGTAGAATTTGTGTTTGATTCCAGGTAATCTGTGATGCTTCTGTTGTGAAACTTTTATTGGAGTTGTGCTACTAAAAACCTACAGTACCGTCAAGCCTCCACCCTTGTTCTCTCAGCAAATTGATATCTCAGCAGATAAAGGACTGTTCCTCTAAGCCCATATCTGACTTCTCTTTGGTTTGTTGAAAGAGAAAATATGTGGGGAAAATAGAAAGATGTTTTTTCTTTTTCTTTAAAGAAACAGACCTATTGGCAAGCACATTAAATTATTCCTTTCACATAAGGCATGTTTTCTGTGGAGGCCTGCCATGTTTGTTTCATATGAAGAGAATCACATTATTTTTTGTTTTGTTTTTGTTCAATCAAATGCAGGAAATATCTGATCATACCTCCTAAGCTTTCCTCCCACAGCAGTGATTAATGATTCCCTTTGAAGTGCTTATATTTTTGTAGTTTGAAGGAAAGTATTGGTAACTGATTAAGTTCCAGTTCTTCAAATGCAGCATACATGACAGCAATGACACACATAAGTAATGACTTTGTTTTTAGTGGGACTTGCCTGTAATTCATGCTAAAGTATCTGAATACTTGGAGACTGATGTTGCTTGATGAGTTTGGAGATATTTCAATCATTATTACAGAAGACCAATACATTCTGAGTGGTGGTGAGTAAACTGTTCTTTAAAATTAGAATCATCAATTATACAAATTCATTAACGTAGTGATTTTAAAGATCTTGCAGCCAAGAACATCATTATTCAGATTCACTTTTCAATTTTTATTTGATTGTGTGGCAAGGAATTTTTGCTTGTCCATTGAACTCTTGGTATGACTGGCTGTGATGGTTCACAAATATAAGTTATGATTAAATATTTAGGGGAAAAAAAAAAAACAAATTAAGCTAATTTGCCTGAGCTCTATCACTCTTGAAAGGATAAATTAGTCTCTTACAGGTCAAGATAAGATTTCCAGTTTATAAGCAGAGATTAGTACACTGATAGTTGTGTTATACTTTGTTCAAAGCAACCTGATCCCAGAACCAGAGAGTCACTGAGGTGGGAAGGGCCCCCAGAAGGTTTCTGGTCCAACTCAGCCCTGAGCAGGGCCAGCTCTGGGATCAGACCAGGCTGCTGAGGGCTATCTCCAGGCAGGTCTCCAGGCCCTTCTCAGCAGAGATGCTATTCAGCCATTCAAATCACAGCTGACATTGATACAAAAAAAAAAAAAAAAAATATCAGGGTGTTCTGCCCTTTGAGCCTGACAACTTAATCATTTTTTTACCTATCTGGAAGTCACCCATCCAGTATATAACATGCTAACTTCGATACATTATTGTTTTGAGAAACCACTTCAAATACAATGGTGGAGATGAACTCAAAATTTACCGGTGCCATCATGTGAAGAGAGAGTGATATTCTGATTCCTATTTGTTAAATGAAGACCAGCTGTAGACTGAATTTCTTAGGGCATTCTGAAAACTTCAGTTTAGTACAGTATGTAGTCTTTTTCCCTTACAAAACTTTTGCCTGGAACTGCATACTGGAAATTAGCTGTTGGCTGAATGTCCAGGAGAAGAACTTCGTATCATCTATTTCCCTCTTTTCATTAGGTAGTATATATCCTAAACTCTGCCTCTGTGCCAAATATAATTATTTATAGTAATAAATAACAATCAAATTTCATGAAGAAATTCTCCCAACTTTTTCCGAATGCAGAGACCTGTGTATCTCTGTTAATACTTACTGGATTTTCCAGGATTTAGATGTTGGTATAACTCACAGCAGAATTTGCTGAGTGACTTCCTGAGCATCTATTGCTTGTAACCTGTCTTTTCTCACATGAGTGATTTTTTGCTCTGTTAACTCTTCTTCATTAGAAGAAAGTGCTGAGTCTCTCTGTCCTGTAGATTATGAGCTACAGGTGTCTCAGATTCTGTAATAAAGGGTAACACAGGAAGGATCATGTCTCAAATGCTCCATATGGAAGCGATGTCTCACCTTCCAGCTTCCTCCATCAGCACTTTGGAATCTCAAGTTGCTGAATTAAAATGGTGTTGGGAATTCACCACTTCTTTCTGAAATTTCAGTTGTGGCAGTTAAAGTATCTAGCACTCTCTTAACACCCTACACTAAAATAAAAAAAGCCCTCAGAAACAAATTACTGAGCTCACTGAATATTTCTAATCTTCTGTCTTTAGCATCATGTGGCTCCAAAATTTTTTTATAGCATTTCATCTGCCGGATAGTTGAAGAGTGCACACCACGTGACATTCCTTCATGCAATTTCCAAATGTTTATGTATACTGCTTGAAAGGTTATGTAAATAGAAATTAACTCCACAACTTCATCATTATTTATAAGACCTATACTGGGATTTAGAAGCCTATTTTGCAGCTTTGCATAATTGTACACTTTGCAGTGCAATGCAAAAAGGGACTAGAATTGAGTTCCATTTGTCCTAGCACTGATCAGCTACAGGCTAACTGCTGTGCAAGAAAATAAAGCAGCTGTCCTGTAGTCAGAGTCAAAACCTTGCTATTAAAAAGCTGATCTTCATGTTTCCCTTTTCAGCCCCACCACTCTACATCAAGAGGCAGTGTAGCACAAGACAGATACTACTATTTTCACTTCTTGTCATCTTAGGCCAAGCTACCAGAGAGAGATACCAGTAGAAGTGAGAGGGAGCTATGCTGTCAAATCACAAGCATTGCTTCTTGCAAGACTCTCTCTTTTTTCTTGGTGGTCTCCTGTTCCAGCTGAAACCAGGCTGCAGATGAATCTTTTTGTCGATTTGTTTATGCCCTGTTTCTGCTCACACAGACAGTATAAGCACGTCTAATATGCATTACTTTTAAAGACATTTAAAGAAATAGAGATTTGTTCATAGAGAAGAGGAATAAGTGACTCAGAAAGGATGGAGGAAAGATGGTGTAAACAGATGTTTACAGGACAACAGTTCATTGAGCGCATAGAGCTTTGTATGGCAGCAGGGCATGTTTCCCTTCAGGCACCCTCAAACTCTCAGCACAGTCTAAATGTGAAAAGCAAAGATTTACTAATACTGTCATACCACTCAGCTGTATGCAGTATAAGGCAAACATTAAACATGTTGTTTGGCACCCTGATGCTACTGTCCCATATCCCCAGGATGAGGTAGATTTAAAGACTTCATCTCACTGGCAAAGAAAACAGATGGGCTACACGGGAATCTGTGAATTATCCTTGTTTAGTTTTCTTTAGGACTGGTTGTACTAAATACTATGCTGCAAGTCTTTACAGCGTGACCTCATGCACAGCCAAGATTTGGCCATTTCATGTTTTGTTGAATTTTGCTCTGGAAAGCTCATACTGTGATTTGATGCTCTGACCATTTGATTTCCACCCCCCACCCCTCTACTCCCCCCTCCCTGCTTCTTGTCAAATCACATGGAGTAGATCTTGAATTTTGCACTGATTGTGAGAAAATAAATGTATTCAGAGGGCTAGATATGTTAGGAACTGGCAGAGCTCCACTGACTTGCTAGGGTTATGCCGCCCCAGCATTCATAAGGCCAGATGGTTACAGACTAGTGAGAGCAACATGACATTTAGGGCTTTGGCCATATTCCAAATTCATATGGTCAGCTTGGGGTTTTTTTTCAGTAATTAGGTTTTATTGGCTGATATTTAGTTGCCCTTTGTAAATATTCAAAACAATCTTTTAAAATGTGGCCCACTTAGATAGCAAACCAGAACACTTGGCTTGCCAAAATGTGTCTGTGCTTTAGTTTCATAATACAATGGGTTTGTATGGAGTCCTTCCTCAGTAATTTTGCCTACGTAGCTTTTATAGCATGTTGTACTTGTGAATACTGGCCTCAAAAGCAGGCAAGCAAAATGGAAGGTCTGCCACTGAAATCAGTCTTTGGTATGACAGTGAATTACAGTGGAATGCTTGTGAACCATCACCCAGGTTAACTAATCCGGGTTACAGAAGAAATGAAGAAAAACATTCAGAGGAAGATTTTTACAGCTTCTCAGGTTCTTTGTGACAGTTCTGAGTCTGCAGACCAAGATTTTCTCTGACTTCATCTGAAATTACAGCAGAGAGAGAGGGTTAGGATGTTGTGAGTTATTCTACAGGACAGCAGCACCTCTCTTACTGGCCTCATTTTCTTGAAGATGAGAAAATAAAATATTTACATTAAATTTGGCTTGTCACAATTGTCAGAGTGGCTCGCCCTTCCATAGTTTCATTCATCTTCCTGGGTAAAACAGCTTTTGGATTCAGCAGCTGACAGGAAACAAAACTAATGATGATTATTTGTATGATCTAAAAGCACTTTCTCCTCCTTTCATTTGGGAACACTTATACTCTCTCTCTCTGTGTCCCTGAGTTCAGCTGAACAGCAGCCAAACTACATCACTCAGTTATCTCATTAGTCTTTTATAAAGGGCAAGACAAACAAGTGAGCAATGCTGAAGTATGAAGGGGGGAAAAAAAAAAAAAAAGTTTCCTCTGTGCTCTGATCATAGAGTTGGGAAAACTGAACTTTAAATCAATCTAAAAAATGCAACGAAAAATTAATATTCCTGATTATAATGTGAACAGGAACAGAAGAAAAACTTGATTTAGTTTTTCTCATCAGACCTGTATTAGTAGAGTAGCAGAAAATGATGGGTAGAATTTTTAAAGTTCATGAATAACTTTGGAGCAGAGTTTTCTGGAAAATGGTATCTGACTTCTTGCATAAGGCAAAACTCTGAAGCTTTCTCAGTAACTACTGTGTCCAAAGCCATAACTTCTGACTTTTTGCTCTTAAGATCTGTAAGATATAACTGATAGAGAAACTCAAAAAATACAAAGATAAATCTGTCTTCATATTTCAAAATTGAAATACAGATACAAAACTTACTATTTCAGGAGTTTTGGTTTAGTGATCCCATTAAAACATAGTAGCAAAACTGACACTATTTTTTTTCTCTACATCCTTTAAAAGTAAGCACCACATAGATAAGCCAAATACAGTCCAGCATCATTCTCATTGAAATAACAAATAACCCCCTCATTTCTTTCAGAATATTTTTTTTGTAAAATTATGCTGTTGCATCTTTGGCTGATTCCAAGCAGTTTCAGCTATGGTGGAAATTTTGTTTCAAAGGCATCCCAGTTTCGTATGCAGCCTCAAGAAAATTGGTAAAAGACCGACACACCTACCAGGTGGATAAAACAGGTGGGTCCTTCAGGCATGAGAGAATAAAAAAAGTGAAGAATGGATAATCTTGTGTTATAATGGTCAGTATCTCATGTTCTGTTACTGAAAATCTTTCTGCTTGGCTGTTTCACACTGAGAATAAGTTCAGTTACATGTTTTGAACAATACATATTTTATTATAGAAGGGGAAAACAGTAGTTGCCAATCCTCACCTGATGATGTGTGCCTGTTTCAAATGGGGATGGGCAAGTGATCAATTATAGCAGTCTCAAACATCCGATAGTGGAGCCTGATACTTTGATTTTTTAGCTCAATAAAGCAGTCAGTAATGAGAAGCAGGCTCTAGGCTATATTGCGTCATTATATAAAACCATAACAGGTGTCCGGATTCCTAAATTACATCAAATGTTGAAGTAAAAGCATAAATGATAAATCAAATTACATTAAAATTTCAAAAAATTGTGTGCTATGCTAATGATTCACTGCTTAGTCTTTTACTCATCTGTATATTGTAGTTTGGCAAAAGAGGCAGGAAGAAACATCTCGGCAGAGATTTGCCATATGAATTAGCGTTTGACGTCATTACAAGTAGTGCTATTTCCATTTCTGATGCAATAGTAAGATTTTGGAACCTACAGTGTTCACCATTCGGAGTTCAAGCTAAAAGTGATTTATGTGATTTTTTTATTCTGGAAAGATACAGAAAGCATAAGTTTATGTAACATAATGCATTAGTAATGGAGCAAAGAGGTTGCTGTATTTGCATTATAACTTTGTCTTCTTGCTGCTACAGTTGTTGCACGCACTATACAAACAACACTTAAAAAGATAATCTGAGGACACAGCATTGGCAGTGTAAAGTGGTTTTGCTGGTCTACTACTTCATTAAAAAACCCCAAACAATCAAAGAAACAAAAACTAAAAAGAGGAGAACTTGCCATCCGTTGGTTCAGCTACGACTGTAGCTGTGTGCTGGTTCCCAGTGAGCTGGTAGCTTGACTGAGTGACTGCCAGCTGCACATCTGCAGCAGATGTTGTTGCTCTCTGCTGCCTCCTGCTGTCCCCAACCCCCAGGGAGATGTGACAGGCTACTGGTTTGGTGCCAGGCTTGTCAGTAAGAAAGGCAAAAAGGAATGTTACGCAAAGAAAAAAAACAGAATCGGCCTTCTCCTGAAATAGGAAGTAAAGGAGAAGTGGATGAGCTGAGCTTGGAAAAAGAGGCAGAACAGGAGACCTGGATGGTCAGGCCTCTGCAGGTAGAGAAGCGTAAGGGATAGGACAGCCATCGCTGCTCCTAGATGGAGCTGACTTTCCTCCCTCTGAGTAACTTATCATCCTTGACCACCCTGAGCAGCAGGGAGAGCAGCCAGGCTGCTTCCCAGGGCTCATCATATGCAGCAACAATTAAAAGTAATAGAGCCTTTCCCCCACTCCACCAAGGTATGCACTCCCCATTTAGCTGCCTACTTCCTTTTCCTCCTTCCAGTAATAGTCAACAACACTTAGTGATGATAATGGAGCTGAAAACTTGAGAAACCCCATAAAAGAGGGGAGAGACATTCACAGTCTCTTATAAAGTGTGTTAAGTGATTAAACAGCTGTTTTTTGCACTGAAGAGAAGCAAATAAGTTTGAACTGTAGTGTGGACAGGTGCTCTGCTTTTATAATAAAGGTGGATAATTTATTGGGGTGTTCTGCTTACTTTTTTGTTGTTGTTGTTAATTATTTAACTCTACTTTTCCTCAACAACATGCTGTGTATCCAGACCCATGGTTCACTGGGTCTTCAGTACTTCCAAGACTTTCTCCATCAGCCATTTGCCAGATCATGTCAGCACAGATGTGTTTAGAGGCTTTGATATGAAAGTCTGACACTCCACACTTTTTCACTGCAGTCTGCCAGCGCTGTGAATGGCAATGATGATGTCACTGATGTCAGCATCACTGCGCAGAATATACAGTTATGGGGCAGGTGGCTGTGTTTTCTCTGGGGAGTTCTGTAGTTTGTGTCGTGGTACCTTACTGCAAGCAACAAAGATTGCAGGGAGGAAGAGAAGCATGGCTTTTAGTCCCTCCCCTTTTTCTCCCCATCAAACCAGTTACCTGTCACATCTGGAGGGGAACAGTCCTGCCTGGCTTGTGCCTCCCCTAGGGAGAAAAGCACATGCTGCCTGTGCCTGGCCAGGGTGGAGGGAGGAGGATGCACAGGGAGTTTTTTAAGCTGCTTGTTTATCAGATGCTTGGAGATGAGCTGGGGGTCAGAATAACTCAGATTTGTCTGTGTGTTGATGTCTAGCTCTGTTTAATATCAAAGACAGCTGTAATGCTTGCACAAGGCAGAATCTTAGCTGATCAGCTATCTTACTTTACCATGCAGGAAAAGGCCAGCAAAGGCTTTTTGTATTTTTTTTTTTAATGGAAGCATGGTTCTGCAATATATAAACAAAAGTTAGTCAGAAATCTTGAACAATAATCTCACTGTAAGTTGTTTCTTTGTTCTGTTTTTGCTTCAGGGTTTTTTGCATCCTTTTTAGTGGGGGGTGTGTGTGTTAATACCTGGTACTGTGGGCCAAGAAAAAAGGAACAAGCCTGAAAAAACCACATCCTCTCCTAGGACTAGATTCTTCCTTTGGTTGTGATTCCTATTGACTTCACTAGATGTTGTCCAAGTGCAGCTAAGCACAGAACTTGACCTGCTGATTTTGCAAGCCTACGTTTAGGCTTAATATGTGCTCTTATCCAGCTAAGGAAACTTTTTGTACTGCAAGATAAATGCTCTCCACTGGGATGTCTTGAGCCTGTACTTGGCTGCTGTAGCTTTTCTTCTGTTTACCAGACCAAAAAAAAAAAAAACCAAACCAAAAAACTCTGTCTGACCACTGGGTGTCAGTGAAAGACTGTGAAGCACTTTTCTGTAATTAAATATACATGAGTTTCTCTCCGGCTCTGTGGGTGTTCTTTAGTTAAGGTGGCCTCAGCAGTTTTAAGCAAGCTGACTGACACATACACCAGGAGTGTATAATACGTAGGAAAACCAGCTCAGATCAGTAAGTTGTTCCTGAATCACTTAATTATTCTATATGAAATACTTCATGATATCATGGGCTGTTAATAAATTAAAGAAAAAAATCTTTCTTCTTTTTCAAGTAAAAACAATGTTCCAAACATACTCAAGCAGTTTAAAGCTGTCATATTTTACTGTATTCATATTCCTTGTGCATTAGCCACCAATGTGTAACTGGAGGTCTCAGTCCTGAAAGGAGCTGTGCCCATGGCAGATGGTCAGTAGGACAATGAATTCAGGTTGCTCATGCAAAATCAAAGCTATACTTGAGGCTCTGCCCAGTTTCACCAAGGTGAAAAAATTCTGCCGTGGGTTCTTTGGCAGACTGGTCTGAAAATGTGTGAATATCTGGTATAAGATAAGACACAAGCTCAAAAAACAGTGACAGCCTTTTTTTTCTTTTTCTTTTTTTTTTTTAACTGAGGGGAAAAAAGAATTTAATAGAATGGAATGGGTAAATACATGTATCCACATGATAGCACCTGTGTTTGTGTGTCACATTTATTTTATGTTGAAATTGCTACACATTTTCAATATGTTGAAAGTGTAACAGTGATGAACAGGCTGTTGGGAAGAACCTTAAGAGATTTGGAAACTTGGCAGGAAATAAGTGGCCTTTAAGGATCTGGGCAGGTGTCACAAGCATTTGGGGTTATGTAATAGGCACATTAATTGTATACTGCTGCAAATATGACCTGCTGTCAAATAACTGAGGGTTTCACATGGTCCTCCCTCTGTAGCCTTCAGAGCTCTCTGAGCATTGAAATAAATAGTCAAATTCCTGTGACCTGCTGCTCCATACTGCTGTCTTGTTCAGAAGCATACTGCTGCCTTTACTCAAACTCCACTCACTTTTTTAAGAAGAATTTTCAAAATTAAAGCATGTAAATGTTTATTTTAAAATAATCTATTTTGATGATATTCCTTAGAAAAGAATCCACATCAAATTCTTTGGCCATACAAATAAAAAATATATTGGGCCTATATTGGAGTATACCTATAAAACAACCAAGCAAGATTTGTGCCAAGAGTTTTCTTTTGCACACTAGAAAATGGAATTTCCCTGAATTGCCCTTCTAGGTGTTATTGTTTACAAAGTGGCTATTAAAAGGCACAGATACTTGAGATCCCACTTGATAAATAACTGTGGTGTGGGAGAGCTGCCCTTGGAGCAAGGATTTATCTAAACTGAATTCAAAGTAAAAACCATCTTAATTTCCTGCACTGTAGGTATACACAACCCGTGAGTCTAAATGGGAGAAAAGCAACAGCCGAGCACTGCTGAACGCCTTGTTCTTTCCCTGGCTCTGCGCTCCGGGACTGGCCCACGGCTCTGGGTGGAATCGCATGCCGCTAGAGGCCCTGCTGTGCCCATGGGAGACATGTGGCGGCTCCTGGTTTAGAGGCTGAAGGCCTCTGGAAAAGAGCTGCAAAGTTTCCAGTACTTGCATGGATGTAATAGCAGGTCTCTAGGTCAAAGAAAAAGCTTCTAGGCAAGCAAAATCGGGAATCAGGGTTATTTTACATATATTGACAGTAACATAGTTCTACTGAAATCACACAGAACATCTTTGCTGTACTCCAAATGTGAAGTGCTCAACCTGTACCTCTGTAGGTGTTCTAGTGCAATGAACTACATGCTTCAATTGTAAGAATTTCAGTGCTATTTAAACATCTTCAAGTGATGCTTGCAAAGTCATGCTGCTCTGAGTAGAGTTCTAAGGAAAAATTTTTTGAGGTATTTTTATTTTGGCAATGAAATATAAAGATTCTGTACTCTTGTCATTTATTGCAGTTAGAACATTAAACACTTTTCTGCTTTAATAGGATAGTGATCTGTGTGTAACATGCTCTCAAACATTTCAGATCAAAGTCTATAAACTTCATGTCTTTCAACATTAAGGGTTACAGATAAGCTTAAGCCACTGTGTATTTCCAAAAGCAATCTGATTAGACCTGAACAGATCACATCACAAATTAGATTTGTGTAGTGGCAGAGTACCAGCACTCTGGCAAACAGGTGAATATTAAATTTGCAGACCAGAAAGTTAGGTTTTGGGTTTTTTTTTAAATATATATCACCTAGGGCTAATATTTTGTCATATGTGTAAAGTATTATTAATTTAAAATCAAATTGCTCAATAACGATGTCATAATTCATTGCTGTACATAACCTCAACATATGACCTCTCCAGTGATTTCAGAGATAAGCTTCCACCTGAGTGAAATAAATGAAGGTCCAAGCATGTCAGAATTATGTTTATTAGGAAATCTAAATGGACTTCTCACCCGTGAAACAATACGGTATGCACTTACTATTCTCTCCTGATTTATTAATTTTTAATAGAAGATACCAGTACAAAGGAGGAGACTTGTGGACTTTCGAGCTAAAACTACAGTTTCAGAGAGCTTATCAAGTGGCAGTGCTCAGCTTTAACTTTGTGCTGATGAGAGTTTGAAGAACCTCCTCGCTCTGTCGCCGAGCCTGCTCTGCCTAGCAGACAGGGACCTGGGCAGGGTGGCTGTAGGGCAGCTGCGGGAGCAGGTTAGCTGTGCGGTGCATCACTGCATATATGTTTTGTTGCTGACCTGGCAGTGATGTGGCTCTGTGGGAGCCCAGGGACACTGCCCTCTCCCCAGCCCCAGGATTGGGGAAACATGGCTTTGCTGTCACTGCTTTCTAACTCATCCCACATCTCATTCTGGGGGAATGTGGGAGCCCGCTTCTTGCTACGTATTGGTCTAGTGTCCAGTAATATGAGCCCTCACCCTCTCCCAGGCCTGAGGATGCCATGCTCATGTATCTATGTCGGAAAATATTGCAAAGGGAGTGTTAGGACAATTATCAGTAGAGCATTTGCTGGACTCGGTCATGGCTCCTGCCTAGGTGGGAAAGAGGACAAAATGAATCAGGAGAGTAGCACTACCTGCAGCCTCTGCGCATGCCAGGAGGTACGCCCTGCAGGAACGCCCGGGGTTGCATCTGCCTCTTTGAGACACCCACTGCATTGTCTTCAGCATAATTCTGTGGTAAAGCTGTTGACAACATGGAAAACAGCATTTCCAAACTAGGAAAAAAAAAAAATTCTCTCTCTGAGTTCATACTGTTTTACTCATTCGAGTATAATACTGTTAAATTAGATCAGATTTTTCAGGAAGAACCCACTGTTTCCAGAGAAGGAATCACCTCATGCTATTTTAGACATCTGTGACTGAAGACTTCTATTCTACACTTTATGGTGAGGTCAACCACAGAAAAAAATTGGTCTAGAAATGAGTTATGGGTTTTCACAACGAAGGCAATTAATCACTGGACCACCCTGACATGGGTTGTGGTGTATTTTTCATCACTAGAGTTTTCTATCAAAGTAATGTTTCTATAAAATACATGCACTTATTCCAACAAGAATTAAGTTGGGAATGTCCTATGACCTGTGCTGTACAGGAGATCAGTCTCAGTTGCTACAGTGTTCTCTCCTGGCCTTACACTTTATGAATATATATGTATGTATGTATTTGCTTCAGTAGTTATTTAAAATGTTTAATGTTTGTATTTTCAGTAGTTCCTTTCATAATATTAAAACTTTTGTGGTGGTGGCACAAGTCACGTTTCCCTGAAAGCAAAGAGCAGAGAAACAATTATTGTCTTTGGCTACTTTGAGGCTAAATAAATAAATCTTTTAATTAAATCTAAAGGATTAGTGGATGTAAAAGGGAATAAGAACAAACATACAAGTAATTTAAAAAGATCTGACATACAGCCAGCTAACTTCAAAACATAATATTTATGAAGGCCAAAAACGTGGCTTAACTTTTAATAGTACAAGTTAAACAAAACTTCAAAATAGCCCCCTACAACTTTCCAATGTTAATTTGATTAAATATTTTTAATTATGCCATGAAACTGGGAGAATATTAAAATCTGACACAGGCTGTAGTCTGCTTCAAATAATACTTTGTTGTTTGCTGTATGTAGGGATGATTTAAATGCAGTTGAATATAAATAAATATATATATACATCTGAAGAATCACCTTGGAAAAAACCAGTAAGTCTATCTCCTAGGAAGCAATGTGATAATTTCCAAGGTAAACTTCATGTTTATTTTTAAAAAAAGAACTATATATCTACAAATGTAAATTTTATAAACTGACAGCAAGTGCAGACTGTTTGTGGCTGTTGTGAATGCTTTCCTCCAGTTGAAAAGCAGGAATAGCAAACAAAATTTGGGACTGGTCCGTAAATGTCTTTCCGGTCAGATGCCCCATCTCTTGAGGCAGGAGGGAGCAACACCTCTCTGGGATGCAACATATCCATCATCTCTCACTCCTCTACTAACAGAATAATTGCAAACCAGATACAAGGAAGGCTGGTCTGCCATCGCTGATCTGTATAAACTAAACCTCCCCTGGGAAGTGCCCCAAATGCTCGAAGTATGTGGCACAGCATCCTGACCTCTGGATCCCATACATATATTTGCAGAATCAAATGAAGAGACATGGAGTGGTGATGAGTCTTTCCTTTTACTTGGGCTCTGGCAAAGCCTCGCTGCCCTGGGAGCACCCTGTGACTGCAGCTTGTCAAGAGTGGTGGCCTGCTAGGGGGGTTCTAGCCAGAAACTGCCTGCCAGACTTGGAAGATGCTCAGCTGGTCTAAGATGGGAAATGACAGTGACAAGTGACACTGCTGTGTGAAGTTCTGCCTACCACTCAGGAGTACTCAAGGGCTTTCTGAGACATTTATCAACCTCCCTTACCCTTTAAGTGAAGAAAGTTTTCGGCAGTAGGTTGTGGGTCAAGCTTTCAAACCACTCTTCAAGGCTTCAGTATTTTGTCTTAATGGAAAAGATTAGGTACACTGTAGTTAATAGCGCTGTATTTACTGATGAGGTGTGGATTGATAGGTACTGTGTAGGGACATAGGAAGCTCTGTTTTCCAGTTTTCCTTGCTCACTTGCTATCTCTCCATCATTTACTTTCAATTAAAAGATTAGAGGTAATTTAGTTGAACCACTATGGTATGAAGTTCCTGCTTCTCTAATTGCAGTTGAGGAGGGAGTAGGGATAAAGAAGTAATCTTGTAGGTCTGGAGAAGGAATAGCTATCTTCCAGCAAGAAATCTTTACCCTGAACTCTGCCATGGCCGCTAAAGATTACTATTAAGCCTGCCAAGCAGAAAATGCAAATTAACATTTGTATCTCAGGATAACCAATATAACCTACTGGAATAATACTTATGGATTTTAAGGGTTTAATTGAATCGCATTTGTTGCCAATGTATATACTTATTTATTTTGGTGGAAATAACATCCTCTTAAAGTGAATGTTTGGCTGGTAATACACGCCTGCCTCTGAGAGCAAATCCTCTGAAGGAGCTGCAGATCACAACAGCCAGGCAAGCAGCTGCAAACAGAAGGGTTATTTTCTTCAGCTTTCTTTTACCTTTTTAATCACTTATTCTTTTCTTTGCAGAATAGTGGGGTTTTTTTACAGATACATAACGGTCCTTTCTTTATAGGCTATATAGCTGTTTCTTGAAAAAAGATGTTATGCCTCCAAGTTGTCCAGGTCAGTTTGTAATATTTGTAATGTATGTTTAAAGCCTTACATCTGATTTGGTAAATTTAGTCTTACCAGGCCACCTGAAATTGAGGTAGCTAATTGGTGGAGCTGTTTCCATGGCCTTATTGCATACAACAGGGCTGCTACTTCTTTCTACTGACGTATTTTACACAGATTTGAAGGAATATAGTGGTCAGCTGAACTTTTTTCGTAAAATGTGCAGGTGTAGATACAATGGGAAATGCTTTCACTGGCTTTCTCAAACTGCTGGATAGGAAGCCTAGTCTCATTAGTTAAATTTAACATATCAATAGTAGCTCAAACTAGCTCAACCGTAGGCAATTGAAATATTTGTTTCAGTGTTCAGTATTAAGATTCTAAATTTATCTTACTCATACAACTTTGTCCATTCTTTAAGACTGCTCATGATTTTTTCACAGTCATAAGCTTAGAAATCAATTTCTCAGTGGCAATATGTATGGCATTCAGGTAGCTGAATACCAAACTGACTTTAGGTGTTCATTAGTGACACTAGACACCTTCCTTCTAATTCAGTCACTTCCCAGGATAAAATATGAGAATATGTTATTTTCATACAAATGCTCATTTATGGGGGAAAACCAATCAACCAACCAACCTCCAAACCAATATCATTAGTCCAGTCTCAGCTCAGTGTAACTGGAAAATAGTAGCACGTCGCAGAACAGAACTTCTCAGAATTATACAAAAACAACACAGAAGCCATCAGGGAAGCTTGAATTAATGATGTCCTGTTGAAAAGCATATTTTCTTAGAGTGCACTTACAGAACAACTCATCAGGCTAGAAAACAATGAAACAAGAAGGCCAGATGATAGCCAAGGCAGTTCAGCTGTGGAATGATTCACTGAATACTTTAAATTCACATTTTGTCTGACACTTCTCATTTTTGATCACTGTCTTTGTATATTAACCTTTTTTGGCAGTCATTCACGCAAATTTTTAGAGTGACTAAGACAATGTCTGCATGTGTCCAGATTTAAAAACAATTCCTATCATCTCATTCAAAATGCCATTTTCAGCAGAGATTAGTTATTATCTTGCTTAATTTTAAAATAAATTTAAATTTATTTGAATAGTGTTTTAATCTACAGCAGTGGTATCATGAAACTAAAGATTATTGCCTGAACAGCTCATTGCATATGTTCTTTCTTCTTTCAAAAGTATAGGAGCCTGTATTATTTTAAATATCCCCTAGTCATTGTTGGACTTTCTGCTGAGAGTCCACTGGACTCCCTCCCTTTAAGCCAGTAAACATAAGTCTTCTTTCTTCCTTCCAATTAAAATGAGATTAACCAGTTTAAACGCATTACTTCCTTATGCCAACCTGTCAAAAAAAGCTGCCATTAACAAAGTAGCTTCTATATCAAGTTTTCTCCACCTTTCCCACAGTAAAGATGGAGGTGGGAGAGAGAGGCTATTGCTAGGATTCTCCCTCAGGATAAGGAAACTATGAATTGGTGAACAGAACAAAAAGAACATCCATAAGGCAGGCTTGTTGTCTACTTCATCATGGCTAATACCCATCAAAACCAGTATTAGGGAAAATGTAAATAGGGTTTAAGGTGGAGAATAAATCTCCTGAAAACTTCAGCAGTTGCCTCACAGAGCTGCAGCTGAAATCCTATCATGTACTGTAGGTGAGATTCTCAATGCAGTCTCATAGGGAGATGCTCTATTTTTTATTTGTTCATAACAAAATTCAGATCTGAATATTAAAACAATAATCATCATCATCATCATCATCATCATCATCTTGCTCTACCAACCCCATAAATCTACATCCCACTTGTAAAAGTGATGGCTTTCCATTTGAGAACAGAGGTGGCAGTGGATAGTTGTCTCAGGAGTGGTGTTTCCCGGACTGGATTCAGTCAATGACCTACTCTGAAATGGCCTGTGTCCTACTAGTGACATCTGTGCAACCGTTGTTCTCTTTTTCTTTTCCATTAAGCTTGTTCAAATATTTACTGAGACATTTTGGGAGGAGTCCATAAAGATTGTGAAGTGAGAGAAGAGGGGAAGGAAGGCCCTTTACACAGTGACATTTGCCATGCCACCTAGAAATTACACTGATTGAAAAGAGTTAATTTTTTATTTAGCGTGGCAATAATTTTGCATATCTCAAACAAAACTAAGATGTGCAAGGGGTGAGTTATTCATAATTTATGGAAAACTGAAGGGCTACTTTTGTCAAAAGTGAAAATGCTTCCATGCTGGGAGGTAGTTTGCACTTGTTTTGCTTCTTCCTCAGTGGCCTGGCGTACACCTAAGAGCTGTTGTTTCTGTCAGGGCTGAAATGCACCAACAAAGCTCTTTCCTCCTGTTTCTGTTCCAAATGTCATGCACAAACTGTGTCCCTGGCATCTGTACCACTGAAAGTCCAAAAGCTGGGCTTTCTCATTGGCCAGTCTCCATCTGCAATCATTGTGGCAGCACAGGGTGATGCTGCAGGGGAACGAGCGCGGATACACTTAACGTGTCACCAGCACGAGCCAGGTTATCTACACGGCGTAGTCTTGTGCTGTGCCCAGCTGCTTACATGGGCCTAAGGTCCAAAAAGTGAAACCGAAGCTTCAGTGAGGGGAAGGTAAGCCTTTCCTCTTGGCTGACCCGGGCAGATTGCTGCCCCAGTCCAGCCCTCCCACTGTGGCTTTCAGAGCTAATGCAGCCAGCATCACCTTGTGCATCTTTCCTTCTTCCTTCACTTCCCTAATATTTCAGCAGTTTCTGATCATCATACACTGTCTTATAAAAAAAGTAGATTGCTGAACAGTTTCCATTAGCTTTATGCTCAGTAATCACTATGGGCTTATTCCTTTATTAGTAAAGTGGGGTAATACCATTTAGTCATGCTCCCATACTGCTTTATAGTTCAGAAATATGAAACGTTGAACATGCATGGAGCAGTCTTAACCTTGCAAGCTTGTCTGGGCAAGCGTTGCATCCAGCTCTGTTTATTCTAAAAATAACATTTTTCTTAAAAGGGATTAAAGTTCCTTGAGTGCCATCCTCCTCTGCCAAAGCAAACCCATAAAAGCAAAGAGATGCCAAGAAATGGGACATTTCTTACTGATATCCTCTCACGGCCTATTTTCCCTGACAATGACAGATTACATATTTTCAAGGAATTTTTGCCTTCCTCAGATAGAGAAACAGAGCACCCTGAGCATGTTAATAACTTCTGCTGGCTATTACAAACTCTGCCTTAAAACCTCAAAGACACCAGTGAATACTGAGTCCTGACAGATGGTTGCAGGCTGTGTACAGTGTGTTTATCTAAGGATGAAGTATGAAGTCATATGTATGTGAATATGTCTGTGATGTATCTTCACTGGGAGCTTCTTGTTTGCCCTTTAAATATCAGCTTATTGAGTGATAAACAAAGTACAATATAGAATTTGCCTGTCTCTTTTCATCTTAAATTTTGTCCCATTTGCAATTATGACATCCATTTTTTCTCTTTGAGGGTTGCAGTGTTCTGAACTCAGGGTGAAATGTGTGAGGAAAGGGATTTTTTTAAATGTAAAAAGAAGGCCCCAGAGAATATTTAGGTCTTCAGGTACCATAAACTTAGAAATTCTTGCAGCCACTAAAGTTGTTAAGTCTTGCTTCTGTTCATGTCTGCTAAAGGTCTGTATGCCTGCTCTGTTAAAAGGTGGAATACTGAGGAAATCCACAACTGAGTTTAAAATATATTTTGTTAATATATATACTGTGAACTATCATATCAGGACATAAACAAGAGCACTGAATGGAACTGCCAAAAAAAAAGGAGCTGCTTTTTATTAACAACTAAGAGGATGATTGCCAGAACCAGAAGTCACAATCATATGAAAGACCTTCAGCTGTCCTTTTGTAAATTGATAGTGATTTTCTTTTTCTTTTTAGGCTTTTGTTTCTATGAGTTTGTTGCACAAATTACTGTACATCTGTGGTGCTGCATGCAATGAATCTTCTTGCATGAGAAATGAGAAGAAACTCCACATTTTACTGACAGAGGACTTGGAATGCTCTGGCCTGTCCACATCCCTTGCCTTGCAGATGATTGATATCACTGCGGTTTCATGCAGTGAAATAATCACTTATGGAGGAAAATGGGCTCAGTCTAAAGAAACATGGTCTGAAAAGATTGGGGTGTAAATAATACTGTTTGTCATCAAATGTGACTGGGAAAAGGTCATGTTATGCCAAGATTTACTGTAAATTGTTAGGGAACAGGATGGGTTTGGATTTACAGTTGGCAAGCTCGACAAGGCTTGGAAAACTAGGGGTGGAAAGCCACCATTACGGTTCATGAGTGATGGCACAGAATAGATTTTCTCCTGATCAGAAAATATTCTGTAAAAGCAAGATTTTTTTCTCATGAGGAAAGAAGTATATTATGTTCTCATTTAATCAACAGTTAAATTACTGTTATGAGGTAGACCTAAACTGGCTAGCAATGTAGTTACTGAAATATTTCCCTGTGGAAGATGGGAATGTCTTGTAGAGATGGGTGTTAACCTTCTTCGAACACTGCACTAGCCTCATTTTGTTCTGTACTTCGAATTGTGTATTCTCCAAATGTGAACCCTGACTTTGCAGATCTGTTGCCATTCTGAGGAGCAAGGTGCTACTGATAGAATTAAACCCTTGATCATTAATGCAGAAACTTACAACACACTGCAGGATGTGGAAGCACTGTTAGAGGACACTACTTCATGTTGCCATCACTGGCTCACTTTTCTAAACATGCAGGTTAGTACCATTACACTCAAGCAGTAAAATCTCAAACTGTATTTAAACACTTACTTTGTTTTAAAAAAATAACTGCAGAATGCTGTATGAGGGTATAAGTGCTGATAAGATTGACTAAAAAACCATGTGTTTTGGGGTTTTTTTGACCAGTGACAGGGTTATTGCCAGATAAATGCCTTAAGATACCTGGTAGCTGTTATGAGAAATTGTAACATCATGCACCAATAATTAAGGTGACCTGTGGTTTTAATGAGCAAAACAGCAGAGAAATGGACAAGACCTATACTCTAAATAGTTGCAAAGACTTGCCTGTATCAAATGGTATTAAATTAATTCCTCTTCAAACTGTCTTATCACTTAAGAATCTCTGAAATGATCACATTTTTTTTGTTAACTGTGGTGAGTAGAACAGTGTTTTATCTCTGTATTGTAAAAAAACACTGGACAGAGTGAAAATTGCCTTCACCTGTATTTAGAAATTTGCTCCTTAATAGAGTCTCATAGCAAAATGAGAATTTGGTTCATTGGAAAAAAACACTAAAACCAGAGACTATTCAGTTCATTAGAGATACTCAGCTCTTATAAGATCCGAGTGCTTTTACCCATAGTTCAGAAATTACTGCCAAATTTGGATTGAAACAGAAAGAATATATTAGACACACTATCTCAAAATATTAACAGTCCCAACAATTTACAAAGTTCTATGAAATATGGTCTTTAGGTTGTTTTTCCTGCATAGAAGAGAGGATGAAAGCTACAAAAACTGAGTCTGTGAAGCACATTTGTTCCCAAATCCACTAGAGTCACTTAAAATTTACATCAGCTTCATTGGTTGTGGTATCAGCCATTAAGACAGAGTGAGGTTCCACTGTTTACTTAGTATAATACAAGAAAAAACTTGTTGCACAGGTTTAACACTAAATTTATAAACTACAGAAATACACAGTCACTATTCAATGACCACCACTATTTCAGCTTTGTTGGTGTTTGGTACAAATGATCATATAAATCCTTCATTTGCAGAACATTTATTTTGACAATATTTGAACTCTATTTACAGTTTTAATCTTCATATGGCCTGTACAAAGCTCAAAACCAACCATGTTAACAATGAATTTTCACTTTTCAGATATAACGTGCATATGTTTATCTTCTCATGAGACCTGTGGAGTAAAGAAGCAGCAGTGTTACCTGTCAAAACATAAAAATAGTGGGCATCTGAGGTTTGTGTAAGCACCATCCAGCCAACCCCTGTTTTCCTCAGGTATGAGTTCAGTGAAAATGTGATACAAAATACAGCAGAAAGCTCTTGGCACTGCTGGCCCCAAGAAAGATGTTACAGCACAGGACATGTTCACATTGAAGAAAGTCATGCTGTATTGATAGTAGACACCCTTTATTGTCTGTAGACTGAAGCAGGAAATCCATATTTCTTTCTATACTAACTCTTGATAGGCTCTCCACTGACTAGCTGAGATGCAAGTTATTGAAAAACTCCAAAGTTTTTATTATTGTAGAGGCTTTGAAGCCCGGGGTTACAGATTGCTAAACTGTGGCTCTTGAGCTTTTTTTTCTTCACCTTCCAGCCTGGCTCACCTTCACGGTTATAGAATCATAAAATCATAAAATGTTTTGGGTTGGAAGGGACCTTAAAGATCATCCAGTTCCAACCCCCCTGCCATGGGCAGGGACACCTTCCACTAGACCAGGTTGCTCAAAACCTCATCCAGCCTGGCCTTGAACACTTCCAGGGATGGGGCATCCACAGCTTCTCTGGGTAACCTGTTCCAGAGCTTCCCCCCTCTCTGTGAAGAACTTCTTCCTGATATCCAGTCTAAATCTCCCTGCTTTCAAATTAAACCTGTTACTCCTTATCCTGTCGCTACAGGCCCTTGTAAAAATCCCCCGCCCCCAGCTTCCTTGTAGCATCTTCAGGTACTGGAAGGTGCTATAAGGTCTCCCCGGAGCCTTCTCTTCTCCAGGCTGAACAAGCCCAACTCTCTCAGCCTGTCCCCATAGCAGAGGTGCTCCAGCCCTCTGAGCATCTTCATGGCCTCCTCTGGACTGACTCCAACTGGTTTATATCCTTCTGATGTTGAGGGCTCCACAGCTGGACACAGCACTCCAGGTGGGGTCTCACGAGAGCAGAGTAAAGTAAAGGGCCAGAATCCCCTCCCTCGACATGCTGGCCACACTTCTCCTGATACAGCCCAGGATACGGTTGGCTTTCTGGGCTGCCAGCGCACACTGCCGGCTCATGTCCAGCTTTTCATCCACCAGTACCCACAAGTCCTTCTCCTCAGGGCTGCTCTCGATCCATTCTCCACCCAGCCTGGATTGCCCTGACCCAGGTGCAGGAAATGAAAACACAATTTCTGGAAGTAGCTGAATGGTGAACCTGAGCTTTCCATAGGGCTGGAAATATATAGTCATAGCTAAACCATTCCCAGAGAGAAGCCTTCCCTTGCTCTTGGAGGTTAGGTGGTGCATTTCTGGTGACTGTTTTTTATGCAGCTGAAGATTTTTGTGCAGCTCAGAGGGTCAGAGAATCTGGCCACTCCTTCTCTCTAATGCATTGAAATCAATGGAAGTTTTTGCTTGGAAGTTAAAAGTAGCATTTTAGCCAATCTAAGTCTGTGAATGAAAATTTTTTTTTAAAGGTTTTCAGCTATTCTGCTCGTTGAATATGCAAATTTGTTTAGTAAATGCAAACCTTGTGTGCAAACTGCTATTTTCTAAGTATTCAATTAATTCAAGTTTCTAATGTTTCTTTTAAATGACTGTGTCACAATTTCTTCTAAGTCACCCTTTTTAGAAAATGTTTTCTAAGGATTCCGCTTTAATGAAAACATCTTCTGCTGGGGAATACCAACCCTGAGGCCAACAGGGCATGAGGAACCCAGTCTAGACTGCCTGTGAGATGTCTTAATGGTATTTCTCAGGTAACAAACCTGTGTTCAGGTTTTACTGTGAAGCATCACTTTTCCTTAGAGAAGTCAGGCTCTTTTTTTCAATAAATTTTTCCCTCGTGCTAGTTGTTGTCAGGAAAATTTTGGTCAGTCAAGACTTCTGTGGAAAAGACTTTCTGCTGGAAAAGACTTTCTATTTAAAAAACTTGGTCAATTTTTTTCTGCACAGTGAAGCTCACTAAAATATTTTGGTTTAATACTGACATGAATTTTCTATATTTTATATTCATGTGTAACACTTAGACAAAATTGTACATATTTCCATGCTTTCAGTTTTCATGAAATCACTTATTTGGCCTAGCATAACTTTAAAGCTTTCCAGCTTCCATGGATGGAGAGATCATTACAAATTCTTTTCCATTGATTTGGAAAACATTTTATTAATCCTAAAAAAAAAAGAAAAGTCTTCATCTTACAATAGTAAGCTCTTGAGTTTTTGCAACTGTGAAATCTTTGTCTCTCTAGTCTGTTTTATCCTCTTTGCCTTTGTAAAATTTCCCCCATTAGCGTGGACAAAACATCTATTCAACTGCATAATGATCTACTATTCTGTTTCATTCATTCACAGAGATACCTTGCTTCTGCCCTTGAAAGCCCAGATTTCACACAATTCCTGTTTCAGATCTTCTCCATTTTGCAGTATCTAGTCCTCTTTTGCCCAGTAACAACACAGTCAAAATGACAGTGTATATAAATGCAGATTGGTGTCTTCTTTATATTTGGTTGTATTTCCTTTCCCTTTCAGAAGGTGATTTCACCATACCTAACCCAGTGATAAAGCCCTCTCTAGCCAAGGGGCATAGGCAGACTTGAAGATTCCAACTTCCTTTTCAGTAAGTGTGGAGTTCTTGCCCATTTCTTATTA
Organism: Eurypyga helias; assembly: GCF_000690775.1. Taxonomy (NCBI): domain Eukaryota; kingdom Metazoa; phylum Chordata; class Aves; order Eurypygiformes; family Eurypygidae; genus Eurypyga; species Eurypyga helias. Next base: position 60,079 of record NW_010248448.1, read on the forward strand.
CAGAATATTCTATGCTAGAGCCCAATCAAAAGAAGCTTATTAAATTGAATGGGATTTTTTCCATAGACTTTTCTAGGTTTTGGATCAGTGTCCACAGAAAACCCTCTAATAAAATATAGAATAATTGATAGTCGATGACAAGAGTTTCAAATGCAGGCTCTCAACATTGCTGCCAGCACTACATTGAAGAGATAGGAGCTATATAAATTTAGGAATAATGAAATCATCCATTTTTTCCAGAGACAAATGCAATCCAGAATTGAAGTCATGAAACCACATCTGATATTAGACAAAGGGAATATTAACATATGTATGTTTCCATCTACAGGGGTTTTTCTTGAATAGCGTGTTCTTACTCTTGCCTTTCGGACAGCTTTTTTCAAACCCAGACTTTCCAAGTGAAGCACTGCACTGCACAGGTGAAAAGAAAGTGATGTAAAAATGGTGGTTGTTGTTCATGCAGCCAGACACCAAAGGTTTTCTGATTTCATGTGTCTCATTAAAATCCAGTGATCTTAGAGGTAGATTTGGTTTTTGTTCACCAACGTTTTTCATTTCGAGTCATCATTTTTGTGATAACTGCTTTTCTGTAGTTCATTAGTTTTTTGTTGGGTTGTTACTTTATATTCTAAAAATGTTCATTAATAAGAAAATATTTACTCTGAAAGTTCAAATATTTCCTGCTGCATATAACAACATAACTGTACAACCAGACAACTGAAGTCTGACAGCATCACAAAATTGAATAATGATAAATGTGGTATGTAGAATCAGAGTCCCTGCTTTTATACACAGGAATTCAAAAAGTGAAAAATTTAAAACTGAAAGATTAAGGACACACTTTTGCATTAAATTTTTATGCCTACTTACTTTGATCTTGAAAGGTTTGCTCATATTCCCAAAATACGTTTGCAGAATTGGGACTTCTCTGCAGGAAAAAAAAAAAAAAAAGAAGGGACAAATGTCCTTGGGAGAGTCAAAAGGCAACTACTACATGTCAGTTTTACCATATAAGGGTGCACAACCACATATGGCAAGTGTCTTATTATAGACATAAAGTGGAATTTGTGGGGCTTATTATCACTTATGCCCTCATTTCTTGAGAACCTTGGTTCTGGAGCAAGTCAAAGAAGGTGGGATCTATTACACTGTACTGTCATTACACACAGATGTGTATTTCATCATTCAGTAGGTGAAAAAAGAATAAAAAATACACAGGATCAATATGAATGTTGCAGAACCTTTTAATTACCATTATGAATTTCTGTAGATTTTTTTTTCTTAAGACTAGAAAGTTTACCAAAAATGAAATTAAGATGTCTTTCTGTAAGAAAAACAGGCCTTGATTTCTAACTTGTCTCTCTTTTTTTTTTCCCTCCCCCCTCCCATTTGGGAGAGTGGGTTGTATACCCATTTTGATGAAATTATCCAAAACTTTATGTAGAGCAAAAAAGATGATCAAATCTTCCCCTTCTAAGTACAAGCACCTCACAGAGTTACCATCCTTACATCTCAGATGAAGAAAAGGGCAACAGGCTTTGAAGCAAGCATGAAGAATGGGAGCAAAAAGGACATAACTGAAACCCACACACAGATACTGGATGGTGTAGCAATATAAGGAATGTAGAAATTCCCATTCTGTCATCATAAGGGTGAAAGCCAAGTACTATGATATAGACAAATTTGTGATACTTCTGGGGCACCTGTCCTCCTTCAGTTTCCATGGACTGTTACTTTAACAGAAACTTAAACAGCAAACATTAATCTTCAGAAGTCCCTGTAACAAGATATGCATCAAACAATGTCAGCTTGAAAGTCATGTGACGGAAAACACTGGGTATCTAAATTACATCCCATTCACTTGCTTAACTTGTTTGTATGACCTGTAAATTTTTTTAAAATGTAAAATACAGTGTAAATGCCCTGAAGCCCTTCAAAAGGAGATTAAGTTCATGCTTTACTGTAAATGTTTTAGTGGATTTTAGTCAGACACTATAACATATGTGATTGTATGTTATTTTATGTACTATATGATTATTATAGATTGCTAAAAGAGACCCATCTTTAAGAAAATTAAAAATAAATGAAAAGGTTATTTTCTTGGTTGGTGGCAGACATTCAAAATTTGCTTGTAAATGAGTGTATTTTTAAAACCAAATACAAAGGATCCTTTTAAGTATATGTTTTCTTACCTTGAGGCTTTGACTGAAGTTTTTGTGTATGATTTGTTGATACAAAGGTTAGATCTGGCTTCAAAAATGGCCAAGTATCTTTACGTAAAGTCCAAATACGTCAGTGTTCATACACTACCTCTTTCTAAGACCTTGCAGAACCCAAATCAAAATGTTTATTTAAACCTGTTCCCTCACTTCAGAAAGCCAAAAAAAGAAATACAACAAAATTCAAACTGCAACACCTCAGTTGGACCTTTTTCCATGACGGTCAGGCAAAAAAGCTGTTTCCAACATTTTTACAAGAAACCAGAACTTTTAGCTTATCTTGGTACATGGTATATTTCCATGAAAAACTGCAGCCTCTGTGTTTCTTTATATGGGTGCTCTTTGTTTATGTATGTATATGTAGAAATTCACACAGACTGTGTAAAAAGATACTGCAGGTACATTGAATGGGAGGTGTGTGTGATTGCCTGAATTATGACCAGATGGTAACCATGCTGTAGTTAAGGTTGTTTTCTGTTTGTAGAAAAATTGTCTAGCTGATCAAAATTTTCAAAATATAATATTAGAGTTTTTAAAACAATGGAAACAACTCGGCTAAGCAATTAAAAATTCTTCTTCAAAATTTATCGGTTTAAATTTATACCTTCCAAGACTCCTACTACAGTAAGAAGTGGTTAAATGAAAAAAATCTTTATGTTATGACTTATATCTTCAGTACAAGCTTTGAATACACACTCTGTGACTGCAACACTTCTTTTCAAAAAGAGTCTTTTTTTTCAGGAAAAGAATTATATTTATGTAATCACAAAGAAATAGAAATGTAGATGACAAAAATGTATAGTTAAGGATCAATTAATTATTCTACTTAACAGATTAAATCCAAGAATTAAAAAATAATAGAATGAAACATAATCCTTTATTCAGGATAATATGTATATCCTATATTGCCTCCTTCCAGTACTAACCTTTACATCCCATCTCAGTGGTGTGTTAGGAAGGATACCCATTCTTCAGCAGTGTACTGCAATCTAGAGCTGTGCACAAAGTATGACACAGCTGAACACAAGGGGTGCTCTATGGGACATCTGCTATTTGAAATGCAGTTAGATAGGATTAAACTATATTTTCCCATTACATTTAAACGTAATAACATCATAGTTTTGTCTGTCTTGATGAAACAGGCTGGTTTTTGGCAAGTGGCAGTGGTGGTTGAGTTTTTCTGAATGATTGTAGTGACAGACTTTTTTATATTGATGTTGGATACTGATTCTGGTTTCTTTCAAAGAAAAAAAAATCACCCCATAGTTTAGATCTAGATCCCACGTTTAGATATCAAAGTGCTGAACATAGGTATATTCTGCTTTGGTTTGGACCTGGCTTTGTCTTTTACTTTCAGGAAGTGTAAAATGTTTCTGCTTTTAGGTATTTGCTAACTCCTTCCAGAGTAGATTTATGTAAATAACATATCCTCTCTTCCCTGATTTTCCTGGCTGCCTCTATTCTGTTGCTGTTTTAATTCAGAGTGTAAACTCTTTAGTGCAGGGACTGTTTGCTTGCTGGGTGTGGGTAGAATGCCTAATCAACAGAATCATGCTCAAACCTGGCCTCTTGGCAGTCCTGTAATTCAGTGTTAAATGGGAATAAAGTACTAATCTGGGACCTCAGAATCTTTAAATTGCTAATATATACCCCCTAGATACAACATCTTGAAAGCAGCTAGACTTATCATCTTATCTGTGTTTGTTTTATCTATGTCCCTAAACTCGAAGCTATTAAGCATGTGTTTCTTTTGATTCTTTGCAGTTTTGGGGATTGAACATCATCCTGAAAGAGTTCATTATCTCTTTGAAAAGGCCAGCCAAACTGCTAAAGTGGGTGCTGCTTAACCCTTCTCAGTCAAAATTGGCCCCTTTGATCTTAAACAGATGAGATATTTGGTCTTTCCAATCTCAGCTATTGACTGAAAACTCTTCAATACCTACTACCATAAACTGCTACTGCAGTGAGCTCTGGGAGTACTGGGGACACTCACATCTTCTGGTGGGACAGCAAAGGCCAAAAGAGACAGTGGGTCCATGCACTGAGACCTGTTCAAGTCAAAGCCCTAATGACACCCTATGGCTAGCTTCTCTGATGATACAGAATGGTAAGTATCTGTGAAAATCAATAAATTTTTGCCCATTTAAACATTGCAAAATTTGGCCTGCAGTTTTCCAAAAACTGCTGGGCTACCAGGGGAGGTTGTCCTCACACTGTATTTTTACTAGTATGTCTTTGAGCCTGTATGCCTTAATTTTTAAAGTATGTGAAGTTTATTTTACTGAAAGGAATGTTTATGGTGTATAGTGAAAGCATTTGGCTTCTGACTTCTGGCTTTCATTCTACCAGTTCAATCATGAAGTGGTTAAGTGTTATTTATAGCTCTTAGACATTCTTTAAGGATGAACATATCTACTGAAAAAAAACAAACAGTCTTCATGCTCGTGGGTAATTTATAGCAATTTTAAAGTTAGGAGAAAATTGTGATCTCATACTACATGCTAAAAACCTGTCCATTCATTACTGCATAGAAAAGGAATTTGGTTGAGAGGTTGACATAATCTGAGGAAGCTGAGATTCACAGCATCCAGGTACAACTGAGGAGAGAAAAGCTCAGTTACGTGTCATAAGGAATTACAAAACTTTTCTTTCTCCCATTTTTTTTAATACTAGACACAAAGAGAGGATTTAAAAGACTGGGGTTTTTTTTGTTTTCAGTACACTCCATATATTCTTTAATTTAATTACAAGAAATTAATTACACTACTGTTGGAATATGTAAATTTACAGAAAGCAGAACCTCAGTGTTTCTTTTCAGTCAGATGTTTTTAAATTTTAAATCATAGACTGTAGGGTCTGAAGATTTTTTTTTATACTACAATTCAATAAATTTAATTTAAGTAGACCTTTACATCACCTTAATGGCACTATGATATCCAGCCTTCGTCAGATGTCATTAGGAGAGAGAGAACCTGTCACCCCTACTGTGGAGTTGTCTCACTGCTGAGATGCTTCCTTGCCTCAGTTTCAATGTCTGGCTTTAGTGCACAGCTACTGCTTTTAATTAGACTTTTCCTCACTGGATTAAAGAGCTTTTCAGTCCATTTAGCAATTTCTTCAGATACTTGTACATTGCAAGTCATCTTCCTGTTTATAAAATAGCAAATGAACTTCTCACTTTCTTATTGTAAGGCATCTTCTCCAACCCTCAATTTCCTTTTGTGGGTTTTGGGATTTTTTTTAAGTACTTTTTTTTTTTTTTTGCTAAAACTGTTATTCAACATATTTTTTACATATGGGCACAAGGCAGCACAATTTTTCTAACCATTGCTGTACACTGAGGTGAATTAATCCTCATATTCTATTTTTTCTCCTGCTGCCAAGGATTGTCTTCAACCCCTGTGTCTCTTTCTGTTGTAGTGGCAAGAAACCACAGCTCTTCCACACAGATGGGCAAGCAAGGAGTTTATCACTCACATCCTGCTTTGTCCTTAAAACAAAGTTTCTTGCAACCACAGTTCAGTCAATGGCCAAGATTGGCTGATTCCTCCACTGGCAGTTCCCTCATTTTTTAGGCAGGAAAGACCCATTCACTCCTAAGCCCCTTTGATTGCTTTTTTCACACTTTCTGGGCCATTTCCTACACTCCAGGCTTCTATGACCAAATGGAGGGTCTAATTCACACTGCCTTTTACAAACTCGGTGTCCATGAAATGAAATGGAATTGTTAACTGGACATATGTGCATTCCTGAAATCGTTACTACCATCAGTTTTGATATGTCTGTCCCTGCCCACTCCTCATTTACGTCCTTTCTAAAGAAATTCCAAAATTCTCTGTTTTATTTCTTCTCTGTAGCATTTGATTGATTTTTCAAACAAGGCTGTCAGAATTTGTGGATAAGTAGTTTGATTTTCAAACAAACAAACAGACAGACAAACAAACATTATGAGTAGTAATCTAAATAAATATCTACTTGGATACAATTTATTTTGAAAGAAGAAATTCCAAAGGAAAAGCTCCTGATTTCGTCACAGATACAGAAAACATCTGAGCACACATATATCCTTCTTTCGTAAGAAAGAAATTTTGCTGGATTCAGTAGATTGCATATACTTTAAGCTAAACACAGGCTTCCAGGTTTTCTCTGAAATCATAACTTGATTAACTTTACATTTTAACATGGACTATAGTACAGTTGTTCAATAATAGCTATTGAATAGTAACTGTTATTAGACATTCAATGGTTATTTTTCAATAACTATTACACTTTTCTTAGAATTACTTTCAGCTTATGGTGATTGTATGAGTATAATATATAGCCACAAAGGCATATCATTCTTCATTAACCTTCTTTTCCATATTTAATTATTTCCAAATTAAAACAATACTCCAACAGTTTTCTTTATTAACTGAAGTTTGGGATTTTTAAAATTTTTTCACATCTCAGGGAGTCCACTGTGATCTGCCAGCAGCTTGCTTATAAAGTAAAATTTTTAAAAGAAAAAGTAATGAATATTTTCATTCTTTAGTGAGCTGTGTTTGCATGACCTAGACTATAAACTTTATACAGTTTAACCTGGGGTCACTTTCTGATTTTTTATGTAGAGTTTTTAGCATAATGAAGCCTTGTTCTTGTTAGAGACCCTAAATATTATTTTAATGCAAATCACAATAAAATATGTGCTTAGATAATTAAATAATTTTTTCAGAAATCAAAATGGTGTACTTATGTACTCCTAGAATTCTCTTTATGCAATCTTATCATACTTTGTTTCTTATCTGGTGATAAAATAAAGACTGAATAAACCCTACCAAAATAATAACAACCCTACACCCAGTGGGTAAAAGTATGATGATGTTAATACCTACTATGGCTGAGATCATAAGTCATTGACATAAAAAAAACATGTAGAATTTTTATGTCATACTTCCAATGTCATGGTTTAGCTGCCGCATCCTGTAAGCTACAGCATCATCTTGTAATTCACAGAGCATAACTGATTGAGGTGGGAATCAATACGAAATTATGTTGCTTAGCACTTTCCATGAATGACTTATACTGATATAATTAATATTTCTGTTTTCAGCTGGGGACTGCCTTTTAAATTACATAATTTTCCTAATTCTCTGAAGTTTTGATTCTTTGCATTTTCCAATCTTAAACGTACTTGCTGACATATAAGCAATATAATTACACAGACTATTATGAATGGAATACTACCTACATCTTGATGTTGCTTTTGCAACTCCTATGATATGGAAATAAGCATTGATATTTTGATATCCTGATTAACTTTTAAATTAAGATTTGACCTTTTAGACCTGTTGTTGACAGTGGTTCTTACTGTAAATCCTGTTTAAAGCTCATTCTGATTTGTAATGAGCAAATACTGGGAAGTATTCAGGGTATTTTAGAAAGAATAAAGTGTTCAGTTTCAAATTACTCCACTTGGAAAGGATCCTCAAAGGATATATTTTACCACTGATGATGCACTAGATCGTATTTTGTTTTAATTATCAAGCTTTTGTTATTGTAATATAAACAAATCTGTGAAGGAAGAAGTGGTCTCCTGTTCTGAAAAGTAGTATAGAACATTTCTTTTAAAACCTCCTCTGAATTACTTCCATTAAAGCTCTCTCTTTTGTTTATCTTGGAATATTGGAATCTATTTGAGGGAAATAAAATAACATGTATTATTACTGTTCTCTTCTTGTCATGTAAAGTGTCTGAGGCAATTCTAATTACCCTTTGCATTAATGTGCAGAGATTCTATTTACGAGACAAGTTACAAACTTCTCTATTTATTTTAGAGGCAGGCACATACTGTACATTCTGTAGCTGTTATGCTCTCAAAAGACGGTATCAGGATTCACTTTAGTACTTCAGATTCCTTTTAGGAACTTTCCTGGCTGTGCAGCAGGTTTGGTCTACTAAACATTATATGAGGTGTTCATGCTAACTGGTAGCCTGCACTAAGTTGCATTTTCAGCTTTTGATAGATTATGGATCTGAAAAAGTGTCATCAACTGCTTTCTGGAAGAGACTCTCCCTTTCATGTGTTCTGCTGAAACTTAAATTCTGTGCATATTTGAATTACTGAGAAATCTTTTGAACAGCACAACCAATACTGCGAGGTAGTTGAAAATGCTTGCACTCAGGAAGCTCATGTGGCCATGACAGGCTTATGCGGTCAATGAGAGAGCTCACTAAACTAAAAATAAATAAAGTCGCTAAGTTCCTGTACTCCTGTATAGTTATGAGACTCTCATGCTATGCAAAAATAACACCTGCCAGTTGGCAAAGTTCCCCAACATGTATGTGCAGAGCCTAAGGAGAGGTGTTCTGATCAGGGTGGAATTTTTTTGGTGTGTTGATTGTATATTCAGTAAGACATTGACAATGATGGCCTAGCTACAGTAGACAGAATAGCTGAAAAATAAATTTCTGAGGAGATGATGTCTCCAAACCGAGAGAGATAAGAGGTGTCTTTGTCAAGACAGTGCTCCAGCAACACCCAACAGGTGTGTTTCACCACGTATACTTTAGCCAGACATTTCCTTTGCTCTCTTCGCTAAAAACAGAGAGTGATGAAACACCTCACAAAGGAAGATGTGTGTGTTTTTTGATATCTGTTTGATTTTTACATCCATATGTATAACTGATATCTGTACCCAAAGGAACCCGGCATCAATTCCTAGTCGCACCTGCCCTGGCTAAGATCTGACTCCATATGGAGACAACAGATAGACAAAACAAGAATGTCCTTGGACAGGGATGGGCTAAGTGAACAGTGACTTCAGTAGTGCAGCACCTCAGTCACGAGTGATGGTATGAATTATCTGATAAAAGCAACTTGTAGCACATTGACCTGTTACAGCACTGGTCAAGCTTGACTAAGCGTTGATTCCCTCAGCTAGAATGAACTCAGCAGGATAGCAATCAGTTATTCAGAAAATAGCTAATCACAGTTTATTCAGGAACAATATGCTAAATCTTATGGAAGGTGCTGAGGAACTGACTCATGAAAAATCATGTGAGAATATCCATTAGAAATTATGCATAACTTCATGATGGTTTTCTTGACTGATAACTGTAAATAAGAACATAGTGTAAGAATGCACACGCCAGAACAACTCAATGATCCATGTAAACTGGTATATTGCCTCTGGTAGTGTTGCATACCTAAATATTTACAGAAAGAAGATATGGAGACATAATTATAATAACTTGCCATAGAAAACTGAATTCTGTCATTGTAGGTAACAGTGAATAGTACCATACCTCTGTGAGCAGTCTCTCTGGTTTTAAATATGTAGTGCTGTGCAACGCAAGAGCAATAGTTTTGCAGGGGAGGGAAAGGAAATACCTTTATGACCTCATATTATCCATTTATACTCTGAGTCATAAAATGATTGCTCCTTACAAAAGTTATCTTTGCTAGCAGAGGAATATGTGTGCAAATACTCCCTCTGACAATCAGTGTGCTTTGGATCAGACTCAAAACATACATATTATTCAAACTTAACTTTCCTTGACTCCTACTGAATTAGTTCCCCCCAAAAGAAAACATCTGATTTGCCATAAAACTGTAGGCAATGGTGAAATTCCTGTCAAGAACTGCAGGTCCAGCGTGCTCCTCAGATTAATTGTAAAATACATTGTAATGTGTTAAGCAAAAATAAGATGCTGTACCAGTAGTTTTCAACCTGTGGCCCACCAGTGAATAAGAAACAAGAGTCTATTGTCAGTAGGTTAAATTTATTACACAATGTCCCTTCCTTCAATGGAAAAATGTAGAGGACCCACAAATCAAAAAAAAGATTCAATAACACTCCATTGAGTCAAAACTTGTAGCATTTAAACAAGCTGCCTTTCTGCTTGTCAGTTTTAATTATAGATTATCTTTATTGTTGACCACGTAAGTTATTTTCTCTAAGTGTTAAGGGACTCAACAAGGGAACATGAAGAGGAATGGAAGAGAAGTATGAAGAACAGATGAATTTCATAAAGCTGCGGTTCACTTCAAGCCCACATGTCTAGGTTTTCTTTCTGTGGAAATAGAGTAGGAGAATGATTCATAACAGGGTCTTGCTCTCATGTGGCAGTAGGGATGTGGCAGGATGATATTGCCTGATCAGGGAAGTAGGAATTGCTCCCAGGTCCTGCAATTTAGATTTAGAAGAAAATGTGTCTTCCTGTAATGGTTAAGGCAGTAAACTCCATCAGTTCATCCAGTTTAATCCACTTTTGCTCAAATAATTTGGTGGCTAATCTGATTCAGACAGTGTGTCATTCTGTTTCACAATAATTTTATTTCAGCTAACCACATTTTGGTAGTTGGTATTTGTTTTTGCAACCATACTGATGAAATAAGTTTATTGGCTAAAAGATACCAGAATTTTAAGCAGGTGTTTAGCTTTGTCAAATTTCAGTATTTCAGAACATCTCCTGTCCACACTAATAACAGAAATTTAAACAATATAACCCTTTGTTGTTCTGATATGAAATATTAAATCTCTCAGAATTGGCCAAGGAGCTATGAAAATATTTATCTGCAGTTCAGTATCTCTTCCAGTGTTTTTCTATTAATTTTGTCTGATCATTTAGAAAAGTTTTTTCAGTAAGTAACTGTAGTTTTCTTCTGCTGTTCATAACTACATTACCCTTGGTGTCTTTTGGTGTAGTTATGATGCCAGTTTAATCTGTTATGAATTATTATGACAGTGACACTGAAATTATCCTTATGACCGATGTATCCTCAGGTTCAGAGAAGGTTACTTTCATTACAAAAAACAATTGGCCTCTAACTTGTGTTACAGTAGAGGTCAGAAGGGAATATCTATTTGGCCTATACTTTTGGTTTTGAAAATGTGGGTTTTGTAATTTTTGATTATCTCTCTTTTTACTTCCCTTTATTTTTTCCAACTAATCACGGACTCATGAAAGTTGGTTAATTTTTACATTTGTCTTAGCAGTTTTACTGTTCCAAAATGATGTATGAAATGCACTCTTGAAAATTCTGGTAAAGAACCATAATACCTTTAAACTGTGTTACAGAGGAGCGAATATTTGCTCCACCCCTGAACATATACATAATCCAACCACCCATAAAGTATTTAGACACAGAGAGTATTCATAAACTCACAGTAAAGATCTTTTTGGATCCTTTCTGATTCCTATTATGTACACTGGAGGTGATCGGATCAAAAGGAATTAATTTAAGGAAAAAGAAAAGATCAGTACCACATTGCATAATTTTTTTTTTTTTTTCCACATGCAGATGAATATCTTGCTTGTTCTTCTGATTCTTACAGAGAATGAGCTGATTGTTTCACTTAGGTACGTGCTGGTGCTTTGGATTATTTTTTCCTGAAACAATAAATGTGTTTTATTAACACCGAAGAATTCTAAACTTTTAATATGTATTTGCAAGGCTCATAGCTCCCCATATTATCTAATTACCAAAAGTGTTGTGTTTATTGGTATTTCCTAGACAAGTCCTTGTGCCAACCTGTGTGGTTTTGCTAGTACATATTGTCATGATGGTGATCATAGGCTTTAAATGTGTGTTAGCATATCAAATTATGTTTGTGCTTGTACTGGAGCATTGAACACCTCCATTCTAAACTCTTTCCATTTAGAAAACTGGATATTTATTTGTACTCTGTTTTTGATATGACTTAATCAGCTTTTAATCTGTAACAGCATTCCACCCCATGGCTACAAATGTTTTGAACGATCTCAAGTGGAAATGTCCATATAATCAAAATTCTAGATATTTAATCTCTCTCTTGCCTTCAGCAGCCTCTCTCAATAGCATTCCTGATGACAGAAATTTGGCCTAAGACCAGAATAGATACTGAATTCTCAGAAGTAAGTTTTTATTAAAAAGGGGGAAGCTGTGCGACAGAGATGCCCTTACTATTATGTTTATATCATATAATGCTTTATTTCCTTTTGACTCTCTTATTTCATTGTAAAATGTTAAAAATAGAGACTATAACATCTCTTTACAATTCTGAGCAAAATTCTGCAAAACTATTAAGAAATAAGTGACTACTGTGAAACTAACTCATAACTAGTAGAAAGCAGTAAGTGAATATACATGGGTCTGCGATAGATACCTGTTTTTGAAAGCTAACTAACAGTAAGTATTAAAGAGACACACATCTATGTTTGCCAGTAGTTATTATCAAGGAAGAGTTTTATTTCATAAACTCATTATTTCCAGTCACTTAGCCTATATCTATTCCCTGGACAAATGAGACATCAATTAAAAATTTTCTTGTTTAATATTCTCACATTACAGTTTTTATTGAGTAAATACTGGTTACATTATTGAACTGTTCATCCTTATGGAACCTGGAAATTGGATTAATAAGGGAATATTTCTTATTCACTAATTGTATTTTTAAAAATTTCCTGCCTAAAAGGATTTTGTTTGTAGTTATTATATTTATTAGCAAATCAAGATGATTTAATAATATGAGAAAGTAATGTAGTTTCCTTTATCTTAGGTCCATTGTAGTAGATAAGGGAACTCAGCAAATGTTATTGGAAGTAGAGATATCTTCATGATTAATTATTTGGTATGACTTACTACCTATATGTATAAATTCACAGTGGAAATTGAAATAGAAATTGGTTGTGGAATTGCAAGATATGGCAGTGGCAAAGTAAGATAGTGCAACCAATATTAAAGTAGAATAAACCCATAAAATGTTTCAGAGGTGTTAATGTATCGGTAACATTTCTGAATTTCTAACTGCTACGTTATCATCAGTGGGCATATAACTGTTTTATCACAGCATCAAATCAGCATTTCAGAAAGCCCTGACTACCTTTTAACCAGGTGGGGAGAAGTGAGAGGTAGTCTCTAGTTTATGTCTAAATATTTTTACAGTGGGTATCCACAGCTGGAACTCTTGCTTCTGGTCCTTCATCTTACTCAGTTCAGCTCTGTTTTCAACTGTTTTATTTATCTTTTCCTAAGGAGATATTGAAATGAAGCTAGACTTGGAACAGTGGCTGATTATAATTTCAGCTTGGTTTCAATTTTTGGCAGCTAAATCTGAAGACTTTTGGAAACCTAGAAAAAATATATACAAGGGAGTCTACTAAAAACATTAGTCAACCGGGAAACATTCTCTTTTAGCAACCACATAGAACAGAATAATGAATAACATGGACACAGCTATCAGTGATGTAAATTGTTGTTGCTGCATCAAAGTTGATGATGAGACAGTAACTTAAATTTATGACCTGAACTGTTGTTCCTCTGAGTTTCCCATAAGTAGATATACTAAAAATCTTGTTAGAGGGCATTGAAATTGAATGAGGAATCACATGTGCCCATGGAACTGACTGTAGCATATTGAAGGAACTATATTTGTTATTAAAATTTCATTGGAAAGATAAGATGCCAGTAAAATGACTGGAAGAATGTAATTTTCTTTCTCCCCAGAAATATTATGAAATATTTGTAGTGTAACAGTCCACTTGGTAGATCCTTAAAGGATAATTTCCTTTCTGTCTCTCTATAGTTCCTTCTATTCCAAATACTACATGGTTCTTTTATTTATTCTCCTTTTATACCATAAAACTTGACTGTCAGTAGTTATATTTTGTTAGGATCTAAAATCGCCCATTCAGCAATTGTTTTGTATTCACACCTTTCTTTTCAAAAGAGGAAAAAACTTACTGAAGAAAGTGCAGCTGAGGACAGGCAACATAATCTGTCTTACTTGTATTGTATTTGACTCTATGGAAACTAACTGGCACTATTAATGAAGTGAACTGCACTTCATCCTAAGTAAAGATGGCAGAATTTGAGTACTTCTAAGAGAGAGAAAGGAAACTGGATAGATTTTACTTATGAACAGAGCATTTGAAGGTAAGGGCTAAAGAAAATTTTCCTCTAGTTTTGGAAAATACTTAGCCTGGAAAATATGATAGACACAAAATCTCCTATCTCAAGGAGTGCTACCCTTAAGGTATGCTGAAAACTGTCTCCAGAGCTTATTTCCCTGAATCATGAAGAAGATTGTCATTACATATAAGAAGGTATCATCTTACACATCAAAACTGAAGAGATCAGTATGGACTCCGTGTACTTTATATCTAAAATGTATATTTTCCTTTATCTGAAGGAAAGCCTTATACACCTTATTCATTTTCTACTGAGCAGTTACCAAAAAATTCTTTATTTCTTGCACTGATTTAAAAGACTAATAATGAGATTTTTATTGACTGTTGCCTGTTTCCAGAAACTTTACATGTGAAAATGCAAAGTGTACAAGAGATGCAAGTTGATGGGGGGATATAGGACGCTGACTCTTGTCACTTGTAATTGCATAACTCCCAGAACTCATACTGATCTGCTGGAGACAGCCTAAATTTGTGCTAAGGTGACAGACCCAGGTCCTCCTGGCATTCCGATGAGGCCCAGGAGTGTGGACATCTTATGTAACAATCCTGTTTCTGCTAGTGACTAATGAAATGAACGCAGACCAGTCATTTCATCTTTTAAACTTTGTATTGACAAAAAATTATGCAAAAGTATGCGTGTGTGGATATAGATACAAGTGGAAAGGTTTTGGTTCTTGGGTTGGTTGGTTTCTTTTTGTTTGTTTGTTTGGGTTTTTTGTTTGTTTTCTTTTTGCAGGGGGAAGTAAACAAAATATTTTGTGATCAGGCTTACATTTATTAGTGAAATGAATATTCATTTCTATGCTGTTTCAGTCTCCCAAGAGCAATTTCCTAATAAGGTAGCAGTAGTGTCTACATCAGGTGGAATGGGCTCTATTAATTCAAAGGGTTTTGCATTAATACTTTCCTTCAAAGAAAAATACTTTTACATTTATACTTTCCTTCGAAGAAAAGCTGCTGGGTTTTTTGTTGGTCAGAATAAGATCCCACCAATACTTGGTGCAATTTTTTTTTTTCTTTTACACAGAAACATGATGAATTGAAGTTGGAAGAAAGTTTTAACTAGTAGGCTAACATATTCACATTACTGGATGTATACTAATATACATTATTAGTAGGAGCATTCTGGGACTGCTCTTACTGAGCTAAACAGTAGAGCTAGGGGTTTATCAAATAAGAAATTTTGGAATTCACGATTTTTTGTGTTGTTAGACAATAGACCACCTCCTATCAGAGTGATATTTAGGGTAACTGTGCATCTCAGAGTATGAAATGGCTCTGAGGTGGAAGCTTCATTTATGTCCCCATCAGCACCAGCAGCTGGTCTCTCTACAGCTGAAATCTGGCAGAGGCTGAGTGGTGGTACTGGGAAGGAACCCTTATACCAACACTGCTAATGGGGCCCTTGACATGCTTGTGATGTTGGCAGTCAGGGAGTTGTGAATGGGTGGAGCTGCCCATGATGCTGAGGTGTAAGACATAATGGTATGGGCTTTATTTATTTTATTTATCACGTCTTGCTGATGTCCACTGCTAACCCACTCCCTGGGCTAGTGCAAAGAGAATGCTATTAAACTACATGCTATATGGCAAATTTTTCTTTTGACCACTTGCCATGCATCTTACACTTGTTTAATATGATAGCAATCATTTTTTTTTATCCTTGGCAGGAACAGCTGTTCTTTATTATAGAGGGGAGTATCAATTCAAATGGTTATTCTATCATTGCTTTGTAGCTTTTTATAGAGACACTTCATTCACCTCCTCAGTTCATTGCTCTTAATTAGTCCATCTGTTAGAATCATCAGCAAAAGATTTCCCTCATCTAAATATATAATATATGTGATTTATAGCCAGTATTAGTGCCATTCCAGTCACAGAGGTAAAGTATTATATTTGTCTTCTACGGACACTTAGTTTGCCTCATCCATTTTACCAGCAGCTTTTATCTTTCTCTGAGCTGGACTGCAAGCTTGATAGCATGATGTAATAGATTAATAGATGAGACCACACCCATTTCTATTGGTCTGTGCTGCTAGTCCTTCCTCATTTGACTAATTTAGTATCTTCTAGTTGGGCAAAACTTAAAGAACTCCATCTTTCTTTAACAAATGCTGTGATGTTGAATTGATAAAAAATACATTGGAAAATGTATTCTCATAAGAATTTTAGATTTGGTTATGTTCCATCATTAGCAAACGTAACAGCAATAGCATAGTTAGACTCACAGGAGTGGAAAAATGCTGTAGGTAACTTAGCTGAAGAAAGATGAATTTGTCCTTTTTATGCATAAGCATTATGTACTGTCTTGATTACCAATAATGTATAGATTTTGTACTTTATTTTTTAAATTATTATTCACTGAGGGGGAAAAATGAACACATTTTGTCTTCTACTTCCACACTGAGCCCCTTAGTAGTGTTAGGATTGAGATTCATACAGCTACAATTGCAGATATAGAAGTTTCTATTTATATCACCCACAGCATATCTCTATATAGGAATTAATTATTAGTTGCTCTTAGACATGGTTATTCTAAAAAACCAAGAAAACTTTTAGGAGTAGATCATAAATTATTATAGATGACCTGTTAAGGGAAGTTTTTTACTTCATGCCAAGAGGTTAAAAAACAGTTATCACCAGTTAATGGATGGAGGGAATGTACTGTGAGTCAAAGCAAAGCTGGTTTAAACAGGTTGGGTTTTCTCAATCCCCTTCGATGTATTATTATCAGAATGTGGAGTGACTATGTCCAATTATAGGAAAGAAGGAGGCATCCATTAAATATATTACTAGTCAAGAAGATAACAAGTCCTCAAGGATCATTACAGGTAATGTAAACAGCAATACACATTTTCACAGTATTTTTTTTCTTCTATTTTATGTCAGCATTAACTATGAAACTCATATTGCAATAAAACTACAGAATTAGTTTTAACCAATAGAGTCTCCAAAATTCAACATTAAATATTCTATTAAAATTACATAATAATGTGAAATTGGGGAGGAAGAGAAGCTCAAATTAGAGGCTAGATTTAAGAGTTGATATATTCTTATGTCAGCTTCAACAGTTCTGTGGTGTGTGGAAGGCCCTGAATTTTAAATGCCGGTTTTATTTTATCCATTGTGACTGAAGTCTTATGCAGAAAAAATAGTATATGCAAATTTTGAAAATGGTAAGTAAAATAACAGCTTAAATCCCAGATTAAGGTTCATAACATCCCACTCTTGTGTTTGGTCTGTTTCCCACTGACATCATTTGGCCTGTGTGGAGATAAATGAGGTGGTGCAAGATTGGAACTTAAAAGGAAACTAGACCTAACTCAGCCATACTTTAAGAATGTTCATATTTAAAAAAAAAAAAAGGAAATTTTCAGTGTTGAACAATTGTTTACAGCAGAATAATCTTTGGGGGTTCTCTGGCAAAGAGTAATATTTTCTTTTTCCACAACATATTAAAAATCTTTACAAGTGAGAAAGGTGGTTTGGTTAATGGATGGTGATAGAATTGTAGTTTTCTCTCATCTGCAGTAGGAAATATTAGCTGAATGATAAGTACTGAACTGAGAGAGTTCATTAATGTGACTAAAAGCACAGCTTTTACCAAGGTTGTACAGAAGTGATGCCAGGGTTCTTCATAGCCACATATAAATATCATAATTTGGGAGGTTATTATTTTACTGAAAAATGTGTTAGAAGCATCTGCAATGTGTTGCCATAGCATCTTGACAACTTGAAATAATTTTCTGATCACAAAAAGCAAAAGCAGCAGGAGAAACTTAAGTCATAACTATTCTTCAATTTCCAGGCTTATCAGGCAGCTGAACTACCTGTGTGTGCGATGATCATTTGGGGGGTTTTTTGTGCTCGTCATTCAAACTTAAGAGAAGAGGAAAGCATTTAGCGTTTTTAAATCTTATTTGCTGCAATAGCTTATATGTGTTCATAATACCATGGTAATGACCTGCTACTGGGTTTTAATGGATTAAAAGGTTGGAAACATAAGGTCTGTCAAATAGTTCTGTGTTTGCAGAAACATTTTTATCTGCAGGGCAAAAGTGTAATTTTTTTCTTGTGAAAAAGTACACAGAAAAAAGCCACATATAGATCGCTCATAAACATGAGACACTTGAATTCCACAGCAATATACTTGTTCAGACCTGGAAATGGCAGGCAGACATGGATTAGCAGCCCCAGGAGCGTGTATTATGTTAGTTCCTATACAATGTGGGAAAAAAATGTTATGCGTTATATTTGCTGTTATATAGCTCTCCTATCAAATTCATGAGCATTAAAACTGATCTGAAATTGCAAACAAAATCATACAATAACCCCTCCCCCCACCCCTTCCCACCCTAAAATCTTAAGTGATGAGAAAAAAAATTACAGTCTATCAAAATATTCAAGAAACAGGGTGGGGAAAAGACTATAACATGCAGGCATCCGTTCCAAGTAGATGTTTTGACCAAACATGGGATCCCTCAGGGCAGAAAGATAGGTCACAAAGTCTTCCTCAGGCACGTAGTTTGCTCTGCAAGGCGAGATTTATGATTTTGTTGCCTGCTCCTCCAACAAGATAATTCTCGTCAACATATCAAGTTTGTGGATGAAGCAAGATCTCAAGTACTCTGCTCTTGTGCCAGATGAGGTCTGATCCTAGAGACGTGGCTTCTCTACAAGAGGTATGCACATACATGCTGCTTCAGTCAAACCAGTATCAGTACAAACCATGCCCATAGTGCCCATGGCAGTGTCCTTTATGTTGTATAAATGTATATCCAAGCATTTAATAACATTAAGCTCATAATGTAAAACTCCTTACAGCAACCAGCATTCCTCCTCATTCAGTTTCAGGGAGGCTACTGCCGAGACAGAGGATGTGTCTTGAGAGCCTCTGGTCTTCCGTAACTGTATAGTTCACTCCTCTCAAAGCTATTACTCCAGATAACTCTCACTGTGCCTATTTAAGTCATC
Organism: Eurypyga helias; assembly: GCF_000690775.1. NCBI lineage: Eukaryota > Metazoa > Chordata > Aves > Eurypygiformes > Eurypygidae > Eurypyga > Eurypyga helias. The sequence continues at coordinate 79,203 of NW_010248448.1, forward strand.
TCTGACCCCTATACTCCTTTACTGAAGATTGATTCCCCCCAATATAGAGGTTGCAATAAAAAATACAAAATAGATAATTTACACCATAGCTGAGGATGGGTTTGTGCTGAAATATCCATTTGTGAACTGCAACAGTCAAAATGCAGAAATTTGGTCTCTTCTGTTGATACTTACACAGAAGCTGTGGCCACTGGTCGGATCGATGGTAAAATGAAGGTAGGTGGAGGGAGTCTGGACACACACTTTATCTTAACAGACTGGATTAGAGCTGGTGTCCAGGTGAGAGACCAGCATGAAGTGAGAGAAAGCCTGTTCCTGTCCAGCTGGACACGCAGGGCAGGACAGTGTCCTCTGCCAGGATGACCAGGGCTGTACTGGCAATGCTCACTGCATCCCCTGCCTGGATCTTTGCAGGTCTGACAAGTCTTGAGGGGCAGCCATACCTTATAATATCAACAGCTGTTTCTTAGGAGAACGTGAGTCAGGCCCACATGTCCAAGCCTTTCTCATATACAAAAAATTACCATAGAAAGACTCTCTTAAAGTGAAACAATTTTAAAGGTAAAAGCCAATGGATTCCAGATCCTTATCTATATACATATATATGCACGAATGTGTTCAAATACATATATTATTCCTCTTCTGAAGCCTTTTTGCATGCCACCCATACTGTGTGACTAGCAAGCAGCAAGGAAAGTATGTTCTGTCCGGAATGGGTTTACTTTTCTGTCTTTACACATGAAATATTTATGGTCTCCTGACAGTGCGAGACCTTGGTCAGCCCTGAGTATGAGGAAAGGGTGAGAAGAGGCTTACTTCAGAGATTCAAATTTCTATAAAGCTTTTTATAGCTTCAGCAGTCATGGAAGGTTAAAAACATGCCGAGTGATACTGGTCTGTACAATGCTGAGACTTAATCACATGTTTAGCAGTTCTTGTTTTGCCTTATGTTTATACGCTTTGCAAATTCTGGAAAAGACAGTGTGTTAAACTAAGGTGACCCCAGCATGTTCAGACAGGTAACCTCATGTGCCTGCCTTGTTTCTCCTCTCTTTCACACTCTCCTCCATTTTATTTGAAATATTACTTAAAATCTAATAACTAAAATCTAACTTTGGTCACGAGTTTCAGATAAGATTACCACAAAGTTTCAAAGGAATAAAACATTCCAATTAAATTTCATTTTCACTTTACCTAATATATTATATTTTAGAAAATTAATTAAAACCTTCTTTCAAAGGCAAAGTGGCATTCTCTTGTTCTATTTATATATTCCAACAATTCAGACTCTTTTAATGCACTCCAAAGCCGCCTTTACATGGTACATGATGCTAATTAAATACCTGAAATAATGCTTGATAGCATTATTTTCAGTACTGATTATAACAGAATAAACTCACTTTGCAGAAGGCTTGCCAATAAATCTAAGTAGAACAAGAAAGAAAAAGACCATACTCTTTCCTGAACATTTTTGTTTATTTAATCCATATTTATTTATGCCTTTTATCTCCAGCATAACCTCTCTCTTTATATCTAATTGTCATTCCACACTTATGATAGCAATTAACTACCTCCTGTTGACTTCATATCAACCTGTTATCAGCCTTTGCTGGTCAATTGAGCAGAATTATTTTCACATAGAGATTTCAACAAAGGAATAAAGGTTAGGTGCAGAGAGAGGCTTGAAGGTGTTTGGCATTGCAGGAATGAACCTCTAACCGCTCAGCACTGGTACTGATCTCAGAAAACATGTGTTGGTTTCCCAGTCTCTCTAACCTTGCAGAAAGGCATTAGATGCATCAGAAGGGAATGAAATGACTTACAGACGGAAAGAAAAAATGTGCAGGATTTACCCCTGGGAAGTGCTGAGTCCAGCAGTGGCAGCCCACCTCTCCAGAAACTGGGTACTCTACCTCATGGTTCAGGGAGTGCAGAACAGTATCTGTAGGGTAGAGTTATAAACACCCTATTTTTAAAATGAGGTTACTTTTTACTTTTTTTACATCATTGGAGAAAGAGATCTCACTGCTCATTGCCTTTGTTGGTTGTTTTTACACATCATCCAACCAACTGGAAAATATTAGATGGCAAGAGAAATTAAGGCTTATATATTTCACTTCTTTATACAAAACCAATACTTGTTATTGTGTTCTGGAATGAACCTAGTTTCAAGGTTCCTGAGAACCTATAAGAACACTTAATAAACACAGGAAGGGGAAAGATGGGGAAAATTAGATTAAACTAGGATATGAATTTATATAAAACAATTGGGAAGACTCCAAATAAATTTTCAGTGAAATCCTTGGTTTCCCTGGGTGACTGAGCAATGCTACAAAATGTAATTTTTTCCCAATAATTTGGACACTTTAATATATTTAGTGAAATTTAGATTTAATTTGACATTTTAGAACAATACTGTAATTGCACAGCATTTTTGTAGATAGTTGTATGAAATGCACTTTTAACTGTTGTTCCTGGATGAACAGACCTTTGCCAAGGTTTGGAGCTCAGCTGATGCTTTCTCATATTACCCTCATCCCAAACACCTGTCAGTCAGGATGGGAAAGAGCTAATAATGTAGGGGAAAAGGTTTAATGAGAGAATAGATGGCCTAATTTACAGGGAAGAGGTGTGCGGAAGAGACAGTGATGGAAGAAAGTTTGCAGGAGTAGAAGTTAGAGAGGAAAGCGTGTTTGGGTCTTTTCTGGGCTGTTGACTTGTGAAGCTGAAATACTGAAGCTGATGACTTTAGAGAATGAAAGAAGCTAGAACTGAATCTGCAAGAGTGTTAGTATTAGAGTGAGACTACTGGGGGACAAAAAAAAAAATTAGGAACAGAAGCCAATATTCAGTTTAGTCTTATGCTTTGTGTTTGTTACTGGCGGCCTGTGAGGTGACCACCTGCAACTTATTCACAAAATTATCTTCAGGTGAACTGTATTAGCAGAGGATTGGCTGTAGATCTCTTCCCTACTCTTCTTTACAGCTTCATGCTTTCCTGTTAAGGAAGAGGTATTGTTTGTTGTTGTTCCTTTATCATAGTTTGTTTTAATCTCAGGAGCTGTGAGCGTGGGCCAAAACCATAGAAACTGAGGTAGGATGTGATTTTTTTAATCCAGGATGGTGGGTTGCTATTGTGAGTTGCAATTAAGTATCTCACAACAGTTTTCTGATGTACATAGCTGATTATTCATGTTTTCTTTTTATAGAGTGATAAATTAGGCTACCCCTTAACTATATGTGTAATGAGGCACATCTTAGTGAACCTGTGACAGGAGTTAGAATGGGACCAAGGGAATCTGCTTTCTATTTTCCTATTCTTCCATAAACATTTAATTGACTGGAAGTTTAATGAAGTCATAACCTCAATCTGTCCCTTAGGAAAATGAAAGATTAATTTAGCAAGGTAACCTGGCAGATTATTTTTGCAAGTGATATAGAAAGCTAAAGCTGGACACATCTTAAGTGAAGGAAAAGTTGATTAAACAACAGCATGTTTTCCTAAATAATATAAAACCTGTACTTTGACGCTTAGATTGTTTCTGACTTTAAAATTATGTCACTCTGCTCTATTACATTCAGTTGTAGTTCATGTTTTTTGGGTTTTGTTACTTATAACAGAAAATGTTTGGTGTTTTTTTGTTTGTTTTGTTTTCCTGAGCTATAAAAAAAGTAGTTTTCTGCTTAAAAAAAAAAAAAAAAAAAAGAAAAAATTGGAATATGTTGGTGGAGTAATGTCAAATTGAACTTTAGCAGCAGTCACAGAAAAAGCAGGGGTGTAATACATGTTTTCTGCTCCTGAGTAATATCCCCAGGTTAACATCTGTGAGGAGGTTCTGGGGTACACGATCTGTTACACTGTCTTTAAAACGGTTGTGTTAAAGCTGATCTTGTCAAATTAATCCTGTAAAAAGAAAAATGTAGAGCACAGATTTCTGAACTGTCAATCTAATATCTTTTCATTTACTCTACTTGCATCTTGCTGTTCTTTTTGTAAACTGTAACTTGGGCAATCTCTTAGTCTTAGCTAATCAGAAGGCATGCAATGAATCCACTGGCTTAAAACATTGTGAGAGGATTATTCATATCCTTATTTCCACTAAAAATTTCCCTGGATTTTCGATTATCTGCTGCCTGTTAAAGGAATTCTTACGAATAGCAGCAAGATTTCTAATGGTAATGCTTGAGTACTTATCAACAGAAGAAAAAAAACCTGTGTCCGGTTTGAACAGGCATGGTGTAGTTTAAAAGAAAATACTGAGGACATCAGACATGCTGATGTTCTCATGCGTTAGTTGAACAGAAGAAATAGAAACACTTGGAAGTAAAGGAACCCGACTGTACAGGATAGCTTCAATGGATGTCTTGGCCACCTTCCATTTCCCAATGCAGTGACATCAAGGAAATAGCATTGCTCTTGGAGATTCTGTGTTCTCTGAAGAGTTTGTGGCCTGGAAAAAAAATGTGCACTCAAGTGATAACTAATAGCAGTGAGTGATGAAAACATTTTACATAAATTAAAAACAAATGAAATTGAAAAAGGATAGGAACTAATGATGGAGTAGAGAAGAGGGTGGAGGAAAGGAAACTGTTTAGACAAAAATGAAAAATTACATAAGAGCTCAATACTGGGTCAGACTAAACGCCTATCTAGTTCAGTAGTGGCTAGTACTAAATTCTTAAGAAAAAATACATATATAAACCAGGTATGCTGAGAGTATATTTAATGTATGGATTCATTTTCTCAACTTGAAACAGCTGATAGCATAAGACCTTTAAGAATGAGAAGTTGTATTTGGATCAAAGTACAAATGATGGAGTCCCCCTCTACAGGTCTAAACCTTTGAATCATTTTATAGTTTGATACAGCATGCTGTGAAGGCCATGAATTCCCCAAACTAATTATGTGTTTATGTGAAAGACTATTTGCTCAAAGCTTTTTGTAAAAGACCAGAATGGAAACTTCTTGACAGTTCAGGCTGCTTTGCACTGCTCTTCAAGTAGATAAATCGTTTTTTGCATTGGTCATGATGAGTAACATTTTGTAGAACAATAGCTGTTTGCTAGCTTACAGAAACATCTAGCAAAATGTGTTTAACAATCATGTTATATGTATCTTACACAGTGACATGCTTATGAGTCACGTTCAACAAAGACTTGAGTGGGGTCCTTTTCTATTAGTGATACAGTAAAAAATTCTGATTATCTTATTTCAGGATAAAGAGTGGCAGCCCTAAAAACAGTGACAATGAATGCTATGAGATATATCAGATATATGACTTAGCACATTGTTTAATTTGAAAGTATTTATTTTCTATAAAGTTAAAGAATTTTGAGTACTTAAGTAAAAGAGAGAGAAACTTTGCAATAGTCTTATGAATGTTTAATGAGCATTTTATTCCATTGAATTACTTCGAATAGCTATGTACCCATTACCACATTGTCTTGTGGACTGCTTCCCCCATAGACTCTCTAGAAGTCTGTGTGATTCATGACTACTGTTGAACATGTGGAAAAAGCAGAGCTGGGTGAAAATAGTAAAATCTATTTTAAAAAGCCATTTAAAAAAAGACCTCTCAGCCACAGAATATGTGCACTTTAGAGCATTAGTAGTGGCTCATTTAAGTTGTTGTTTCACACTTGCTGAAAGATATAAAGAATACATTTAATGCAACAGATAATACCTACATTTTCAACTCTCCTGAATTCAAAATTCCTTTGAAAACTTTCTGCTAGTGTTTTGTAGGTAAAGTTCTCTGTTTTCATTCTTCACTTTACCTTTCAGTTGGGAGGCGAGAAGAATGGTGTTAACAGGGCTATGTTCATTTGGCAGTCTATTCTCAGGTGCTTGTGATGAAAACATTAAAATTTACTGCTGAATTCAAGTACTGCTCTCATACAGTAAAAGATTTAGTTACCTGAAGACATGAACTATCTTTCCGTGTTGGCAGAATGTAGGATGATGGTGAAGACAGTAGCATTCAATGGTAGTCTAAATTATGTGAAAATGTTTTCTAACTCTACAGATGTATGTACTAATGGTAAAAAGAAAACAATCACCTTACCTTTACCTGGCTTGAGACAGAAACAGCATGAAGCAAAATATAATACATGTGGCTCTCCAAGATACCACTGCAGCTATTGCTGCATGTACCAGACACTTCACTGGGGGTTTAAGTCTTCAGTTTATCTACTCCTGCTTACACCAGGTGGCCTAGTATAATGTAGTAAATTTTAATATTTGATGAGGTTTGAAGAAGAATAAAATGTAGGAATACCAGCACAGTTGATGTAAAATTAGAGAGCAACACAAAACCGGAAAAGAGCAGCATGTGTATAAAGTCTGGAGGCTGTTTAATGCTAACATTAAGACTAATGCTTGGAAGAGCTTTCCTCAGGGGGACATAGAGGCAGTCCCACAACTTAAAGATACAGTTTTGTACCGACTGGGAAAGGGGGCTTCAGGGTGGCCTCTGAGGGGCCCATCGTCTTTTGATGATGTAGAAATGCAGACTTATAAGACAGTGCTTTCTTAATAATTTTTTTGTGTGTGTGTTTTGGTGTCTGTTTGTGGGTTTTTTTGGTGTATTTATTTATTTAGATATGCTCTACCAAGTTAGTCCTTGGTGGGATAAATGAAAGAAGGCAGCCTGGTTTATGTCTCTTTTTTTGTTTGGTGTTTTTTGTTTTGTTTTATTGATTTGGGAGTTTTTGATCAGGGAATTAATTTTCAGTTCTTTTGTCTGTTAGCTGAAGTACAGAACCTGTCGTGGCAACTGAAAGTGATTACTGTTAGTAGTGATGCCACTGCTAACCTCACAGGAAAGAGAAATGTTCCAAAAGTCTCAACAAACTCCCGATACAAAGTCTTTTGCAGTCTTCTCATTTTCACCCTGTGTGCACCAAGGATGTAAGAATTTTTGAGAGAGCTCATCGTAGGTCTTGCAAAGTGTTACCCAGATTTTTAATATTACACTCTTTCACAACTGACTTGGAAATTTAGCAACTCTCTCTCACTGAAAGTCACTAGGATATGACTTAAAAATTATTTTGATGCCTGTCCTGTGGGATTTTAATGAAAAGTAGGACACTATATACCCAAAAAGTATGAAAAAGTGCAGTATGCTCCTGAAAATTTTCTCCTTCTACTTTAACCTTTACGTATTTACTTAATGCACCTGATAGAAATCCCTGGCTTCCCCCTAGTTCCCGGAAGTTTTAACTTGGAAGAAGCCACCTGAGAAACAAGCCATGTCTGTGCCAAAATTTGTTGTGGTACCGCCAAGGTTGACTGATTCTTCTTTCGCCACGTTTCCCTTTTAAATGCCAGTTGCAGACTGTCGTTGGTCTTGCGCAGTTCTGTATCAAGAGACCTTCTGCAACGCTTCTGCTGTAAGCAGTGCTCTTGCTCAGGTTCTCTTGTGTATTCCTATCAGTTTGGGTCTTTGGAGAGATGGCTGAAGCACATTTGTCCTCTTGCCAAAGCTGTGGATGAACCTACCTGAATTATGCACTGAATTCTGAGCCTATTCTGTTACATTTGCTGCTGCTTTGAAAGAGGACTCAAGTTTAGTGATGTCGGGGAGAACATCATTGTTCATGAAGCCTCAGCAAAAGACCAAACTGTGTCTTGATGTGTAGTTATGTTCTCTGTCACTATGAGTCACTACTGTTATGAGATGAACACTATTAAGTAGAAGGGTAATAATGAAATTATTATAGATGTCAGGAAAAACTACTGGAAAATTGAATACAACAGGCCACACAATGGCATGCAAACAAAAGGAACAGGGAAGACCTGCACGTCATGTTTTTGTCCTTCTCTGAGAGCCTAGTTAGTTATCTGCTGTGGCTTTGTTTTCTTTCCCAAGTTACAAGGTCTCTGTACCTACTTCACTGTGGTAGGTAGGAGTACCTAATCAAGGTCTTCTCCTAACATTTACCCCCAGCAAAGAAAAGAGCTGTTCTTGACCTAATGTGGTTGTGATTATGTACAGGTCTGCCAGGCACAGTCCTCTCCATTAGTGCCGCTTGCATCTGGTGTGTCCAAGTCTGTTATGTGACATGGTTGTGAGTCAGCAGCTGTGCAGCCCTTGGTCACATCACTTCTGCGTTAGCCTTGTTCCACTCTCCCCACCCTTGAATCTGCAAAGGCTGGGGCACCTTCTTTGTTCATGGATGAGCCAAGAAAAAAAAGTGAGATATTATGACTGATTCATCAAGAACACCACCACAAACAGCAGTAAATAATAGCTGACTTTCATGCATGATCAGGTAAACAATGCTTTCATGTACCATCAAAACCTTGATGTTACACAACCTTATACAGTTTATTAGCTACGGTACACATTCTCTTGGGAGAAAAGAGAGGGGAAGGTGGTTTTCAAGACAACCAGGGATGAAGCTCAAATAATTCTCGGAAAAAAACCAAACAACACAAAATAAATGGGTAAAATTAAAACTGATGGCTGAATAAGATTAATAATTGTTAAACACATTTAAGTGGCACATCATGGAGCAACATTAAGGTATAAAATAATAACAAAACCCCTTTTAACTGACTGCATACAATTTTTTTTTTTTTAATCTATTTAAAACAACTTTTAACTTTGGTGGCTTTGGAGGTGATTAGAAGTGTTAATTCAAAAACATGCTGTATGTATGACAACAGTACTTCCAGTCCTGTTCTAAACAGTAGAATTGCAAACCATATCAAAAAGTCTGTTTTCTTCATATTTCCAGACCTTCTTTGCAGACCCACAATATGTTTATATGCTTTAGTTAGGATAAGATTCAGATAAGAACCATTTTAAGATATTTCTTCTAACAGAACTGACGTGTTTGGCAATTTGCCTGTTGTATGAAATGTTTCTGTGTGAATGTTTGTGGCTTTTTTTCTTATGTAAAGTTATATTTTTTTTTAAATGGAATTTTTAGAACTCTTTTCTGAGCGAACCAAAAGCTACGATATTTTGTTAACGTTTCTAAAATGAAAGGCAAGCCAGGCTGTTACGCTGGTTCTACGTTTGCACTGTGTTTATAAACAGTGTTGAGGATAATCCATCATCTGTCCTGAACTTCAAAATGACGACATCTGGACTACAGCCTCACAATGGTGTAGCAGTAACACTTCAAACAAACCCAGAAAATGGTAAAAAAAAAAAGAAAGAAAAAGGCACTGCTTACAACTGTCCCATGAGTATAATCATCTGTGTGCAAACAAAAGACTAAAGACTCATTTTTGCTGGAAAACATTAGAAGTCTTTTTTTTTTTTCCTCCTTTTCCTGGCTTTAACTTATTGAACTTTTTAGTTAAGGCAGCCTGAAGGCACTAAATTACAGATGGTGCTCACTCATACTAAAATTGAAACCTTCCTCTTTCAAAAGGTAATTGTTTCCAGTTGATACATGCAACATGAAGTGGATAAATCCATCATTTCTAGAATGAAAATAGCTCCTATATTCCTGAGCAGGGAAACTCCATGAAAAGATCTCTCCGTCCTAAGAAAAAAGATTGCATGCTGTTTATTTCACATATGATCTAAATTTAAGCATCAAATCCACCTACAGTAGTTTGGCAGAAACAAGTAACACTGTTACAGTCAGAAGAAGTATAAGAAAGGTTAGTTCTGTAACATTTGATAAGCTTCTTGAAGGCATGCATGCTAATAGGGATTTTCTAATTATTTAGCAGCTCCAGACCTAGAGCAGGAAACTCTGCTTTATGTCTTTACTGTTCAACACAGACCTCAGAGGGAAACAAGCCATGCCTTTTCTTACTGTTTCATAAATATATGCTGATAGTGAAGGCATGCCGAGCTTCAGGGGTCCAGCATCTTATTTCAGCTCTGAAGAAAATGTGATTTAGGGTTAGAAGTTCTGCCTCTGAACAACCCCTCGTTCAGTTTCTTGCTCTCACTGGCTTCTGTCCCCTCTCCGGGACTTCTAGTTTCTTGTCCCTGTTTGTCCTCTTGTAAACAAAACAAAAAACCCCACAAAACAAAAAACATATGAGCTGTTAATCTTTCTTTTTGTGTCTTTGAAATAGCTCAATGACATGATTTCAGAGCTCTCCTACAAGTAGAAAAGTTGCTATGCGCGCATACTTTAAGTAGCGTTGCTCACAAACTCTCAGAGGAGTTTCTGCCAGTGTTTCTCTGAGATAGGAACATCAGGGCCTGAATGCCTGGTGCTTAATTTGAATCATGCGGCTGAGCTGGGCTCAATCAATAGCTGTGTTTGCTTTATTCAGGAGCAAACATACTCCAGTTTATTTCTGCTCCAATGAAAACAAAGCTATTTCCTACTGTCCGTTTGCACCTTTGTTTACTTTAGCTGAATCGGGTAAGATTTACATCTTAAGATGTGAATTAGCAACAGCTCCCTAAAATTTTTGTTCCACGTGGATGGCTTGCCTCTCAGGGAAGCCATGTTGGCCTAATGTATGTGTGTCCCACTGAAGACTCCTTTTTTTCAACGGGGACAAGGAGGAATGAGTTATGTTATCCCCACATACAGATTTGGTAAATTACTATAAGATGTTCAAGGTAAGGTGTAAGTTCTGTCTTTGCAGTGGGAAGGAGGAAAAAAACCCTTGTCAACATGTAAAAAAACCCCAAAACAAAACCAAAAACAGAGAGAAGAAAAATGAAAAAGGAACTTTGAATATGTCCTTGGAGACAGGCATTCCTTAAGAAATCTTAGCCCCTGGGCAGCACAACGCCTCGGTGCACCCCGGTGTTTTCCTACAGACCTTCCTGGCAGCTCACTGTTTGCTGGAGAACCTGCTCTTGGAATGTCGGAGGACTTGGCTGCTGCATGCACAAAAATCTTGAACCCAAAAACCCTGAACCCGTAGAATATCCTTGGGCTTCCCAGGTATTATGTGATCTTTCAGACCATCTAATTGCTTGACTTAATGAAACCCAACTGAACAATTCCTTTGACTTTGCAAGACTCCTGTTCCTGTTTCAGAATTGAAGGACTTGCATGCTGCAAAGCTTGTTCTTTGGGTTTTTTTTGGGGTTTTTTTTGTTTGTTTGTTTGGTTTTTTTTCTCAGCTGTACCAGCTGGTCTAGCAAAAGCTATTATCTCCTGCAAATCTTGCTCCTTTCTGAAAAGTAAACTCGAACTGACTGAAACTTAAAGTAGAAGAGGCCACTTAAAAAAAAAAAAAAAAAGCACAGCATGTACCTAAGCGTTTTGCTGACTATGATGAAATTAAGCATATGCTTAAATGAAAAAGGGCAATAACATCCCCCTTCCCCCTGCTGAAAGGTCCCTGTTCTTGGGGGGATGAGGATGCCAATGGAAGGCTTTTAAACAAAGCCATGTTAAATGACTAATACCAGTTCCCAGGCACAATCAGTCAGGGAGCCTGGCCTATGTTAGTCATACTGCAGATGAACTATTCTGAATTCTTTCATGCTTCTATTGCCAACTTTACAAAGAATCTAAATTAAAATTGCAAGTGTTAAGAAATTACATGTAAATGTCATTTTATATTCTCCTAAGATAATTAAATGTATTTTTGTCTCCACTAAGACTTCTTTCTGATAAAATAAAATCATAATGCTTAATTTAAATCAGAGTTGAAGACACCAATAAAAGTGAGGAGTGCTTAACTTTGTTTTTTGACCTGGGTGGTGATGGTCAATAAGCCTGTGCTTATGTCCTGCTATAATCATGGATGCCTCATGTGGTATATAATACACTCTCTGTCTAATGGCACTTCTAAATGCTATCCTCTGAAAGAGTGATTACTGAAATTTTGCTTTCTCTGCTCTTTCTGTACTTAAAGACAGAATAAGCAGAACTACGATAACTGAGAATATATTGTTTGTTCTTCGTGGAAATTGGTGGTTTCAAATTAATACAGGCCATAGCTAGGTAGTGTAATTAGGCAGTATGTAGAAAATTTGCCTGGATTTACAAATATTTGTGAAGAGATTGAAAATCAATATCAAACAAACAAATTTAAAAAAACTGTGCTAATGAAGGTACCTAGCCACTTAGCAAGAAAAACCCAATTAAACCTCCCTTCAGCTATTTTCTGGTTTTAACTTTAAAGGTGAATGCAAAAAAGCTAATCATTTGGCAAGACACAAAAAAATAGAAGTTTTTTTAAAAAAGGTAGCTCTATTTAGTTATTAGCTATTATGCTGAGAATACGCCCTGAGAAAAATAAAAATGGCAATATAAATCAGTCTGGTAGCTTAAAAACAGCAGCCCGATTCAAGGCACGGGGGTGGTGAAGGGGAAGAAGAGAAGCTGATCTCATTAATAAAACAAAGCATGGAGTGTCTGTAAAGAAGGATGTATTTTGTTAGGAATCAAGTGAAGGATGCACTTGAAAGGAAAGGTGCAGCTTGGATATTTGACCGCAGTTCTTTGAGACAAAGCTTGATTAAAAAATTGAGAGAACAGTCAATCCTCCATAAATGCATAATTGTATACTGCAACTTCTCATACAAAGGTTCCTTTATGGGCTGCCTCCTGTTCTCTGCTCTGTACTAAATTACAGCTCTGACAGTGCAGGTATGGCTTGGAGTCTTGAAGATTTTGAATATCGGGGTTTTTTTTTTAAGCAGACGTCAGATCATCTGAGCAACACAAAGGCTTAGATTGTTCTGAGTTTTTAAAATTCCCCTCAAGTATAGAGAGGAAAAATTAGTACTGTACTGCATGAAACACAAATAAAACATCTTTTCACTACAATTATTGAACTCTAGCAAAATATTATTTTATATTGGGTAAACTGATGCTCGTTTTATGTTAAACAGCACTGAAGGCCTACAATAGCAATGTGGAAACTCACTGGCTGAAGGGGAGTATGTGTGTGTGAGGGGGCATTATTACTCATGATAAAAGCAAAGGAATGCAGCCAAGCAGCAAGTAAGGAAAGCATGAAATTAGTGGATTTCCCTTGTTGTTCTAATGAAGCCTGTTTATTGTGTAGGAAAAAAGGATTTTGGGTTAGGAAATCTCATTTCTGGATCAGGAAAAGGCCTCCATCACATCCACCAACAACATATATATTGTTCTATATAAAGGAAAAACTGTAATTTTCCTTTTGCTTGCTTCTTTTGTACTACTAAAGAACTGCTGTCTTAAGTGAAAAAATATTAAAATATTTCAATGGCAGGAAGAAAAAGTTTTCTTAGAGAAGTTTTACTGTTACTGCAAATTAGTAGCTTTGTTGTCTGACAGACACTCAAGCAAGCTAGCAGGTGTTTTCTTGACACCTGATGCGTAGACTTGCAGTGTCTCTCTCCTACTCTCTCCCTGCAGAGATCTGGTAGAGGTCCCTCATCAGATGAAGTCACCACCTCTGCATTCTAATTCATCAGGAATCATCTTTGTTTATGGTGTGGGAGCTGTGATTGCTGTGCATCTAATGAAAAGTGCCTGTTCTATGTATTTTGTAGAAGCAGTCAACTCAGCTCTATGAATAAAGTGGTTGTTAGTCTTCTCATCCAATATTAGATCTCAGTGAATAATGAATCATGGGTGTGTTAGGTTTCCATCCTTTTTCACCTTTACCACTTACTAATTTTGGAACTTGTAATTTATAATGACGGCACTAAGTAGGGCTCTTGGCTTAAGAAATGAGAGTGTTTTAAAGAGAAGCTTAATAGCTGCATCTCGGTTGAATACACCATTAAGAGTTTAGTCTGACCTAGATTAAAAATTTAGAAAACTCTTCATTCTGCAAATGAAGGCCCTAATGCTGAGAAAAAGCACATGTTAACTCCTCTATAAAATGCTAGATACACAGAAATAAAAATGGAAGGGTTATTGTGGGACTTAACTGTTACTTGTTTCAGCACGTTATGTGGCAGTGCAGTTTGTCGGTGTTTGCTTCAGTGCCTAATACAGTAACCTTATGCAGATTGGAGTAACCAGACAATCTGATTTTTCTTAACATGTTTCTTAGAATGCCACTAAATTAACAACTTCCTCTAGATTATGTTAAATTAGTTGCTAAGTAATATAGGTAAAAAAACAGTTGATTAAATTATAAAATTTGTCGAGATTTTTCTGATGGTGCATAGATAGAACCATCTATCTATCTTTAAGCAGATATGGACTCCCAGTTTCAGTCTGAATAAACTGTAAAGATGATACATATTTAGATTGCTGATGCATATATAAAATGCACATATTATATTTTAAGTTATTGTTATTAACGGCTTTGTTCTCTCAAATTATTGAGTAAAAATTAGAAAGGGAATTGTCATCCAAGACACTCATTAAGATATAAAGTGCAAATATCTTGTGTTTTTAAATGCTCTGAGGAGGAAGTCAGGAATTCAGAGAATAAAATTTTGTCTGTCATATTTAACCTGCCTATTACATAAAACTTAGGCCTAAGTAGTCACTTGATGTTGATTTTTATACACACACACACATATGTTTCTTTACTTCTTTGCTGTAAAGCGTATAGGGGAATAACCTTCAGTCAAGTGAATGACTAGTTTATATCTTATAATTCAATTTTTATAAGCTCCATAAAAAGTATTTGCTTATTCAAGTATGTAAAATGTATTTGCTTCTGCACTGATAGCAGTCAGTTAATCTTCCGATGGCTGTCCTGCCAGTGTCTCAAAAGTTATTTGTGTAAATGCAGGATCTTAAAAGGAGAAGACAGAGTGCTTAGGTGTTGCAAAACTGTTATCTGGCAAGGTGCAGAGCTAATGGTCCTTGCAAGATGGCTGAGGTCATGCTGCTGAAGCCAGTAAAATCTTGTGTGAATCACTCAGGCTACTTGCAATATCTGACAGAGTACTTGTTTGCTTCCTGACTGTATTTGGCTTTAAGTACTAGGAGAAAAGACATCCATTTTGAGTTAAGAATAAGTTTTTCCATCAAGAGCTGTCATCAAGCAGGTTTTAAGCCTACATTTTCTTTCATTGGCTTGCAAATTGTTCTGCTGCAGTCATTAGTGTAAAAAGTCGCAATACTTGGTGGCACAACTAGGAAAGATTAGTCAAAACATTGCTCAGATTTAAGAAGGGAAAAAAAAAAAGATTTGATTTTTAACTTTCGACGAACTAAACCCCTGTGTGTTGATAATTGACATTATGTAACAACAACCAATTATTCAAGCAGAATAATTATTCAAGCAGATTAGGGGGTTTTGGTTTTAATTGTGGTTTTTTTTTTTTTGGTGGGGGCTCTGAAGCTGGGCTGAGAATCCAGCACTCTAGCAAAAACAAATAAGCTGACTAGCAGAGGAGTTCTCCGACATGATCATCTTTCCTGGCATTGATATTAAAGGGTCACAGCAGGTTTACAATCATGATGTCTGGACTTGGAGGAATATATACATGTGCAAGAGAAAGGATGACGTTGCTGCCAGGAAATGTATAAGATTTCCCACTTTCTAAATATACATTTTAAACACAGAAGTCCAGTTTCCAAATGCACAGTGATGAAGTTTCAAGCAGTTTAAACCTTCTGCAAGCACAAATCTGCTTGTATTTTGTAAGCCATTCCTCGAGCCTATGTTAGGACAGAGGCTTCTTCCCCCACATGAGAAAGAAAAAGCACTGCACAGTGATACCTTTTGGGCTGTCTCATTAATTTCATCTTTTGTGACCAAATTCCTGTGGACTAGTGCTGTTTCCTTTACACAGGAGAGTCTTCTCCTCTTGGTATCTGTCAGGGTGTTTGTTTTTCTGGTTATATTACAAATGATCGGCTCAAAATTCAGTAGACTTTTTCTCAGTAGGTCAAAGTCTGAGAGGTGAAGGTCTGAGTTTCCAAGTCGAAACACTGAAACTGTGTGCTGAGCTCTCCTCCTCTTGTTGTCAGGGTGCCCTGACTGCAAACTAGAATTAAAAATGAGGAATAGAGACACTGTAAAAGCAAACGCACTGGGGTTTTGAAGGCTGGATCAAAGTTAAGCTGTTTAAAGCCAGGAAAGTGCACTCTGATCCAAACAAAAAAGTCTTCCCCCTCCCTTCCTCTTTATCCCTTTTGAGATAAATTTCCTTTCTTTATGGCAACCCTATTTGGAAGGGTGCAGCACTGTGTGAACTTTCCCCCCCCCCCCCC